>NC_056678.1:38535743-38825875 GCF_018350195.1 Panthera tigris
GACATGCTAAAAAGAACAAATGATTAATTTATTTCAATTTAATCAAATTTGATAGCATGTGACCCACTGCTCTGATTTGTGAAGAGGGTACTAAATACACAGGAAAACATAATACTGAACCTTCATTGATTCACAATATCTACAAAGGCTTTTCCCAGTCTGAGCCACAGAAGGAATAAACTTGGTGAGTAAAGATAAAGAATTATATTAAAAAAAATAAACACTAAACATTAATACAGAAAAGAAAAACCAGGTTTTATATTATGAATTTTCCTTTTAAGTTTTCACCCAAATAAACTCCTATCCTATCTGAAGGCCAGAAAAATAAATAAGTATTACAGTCAACTAGAATGATGATTGGATGAGCAATAATAAAAACAGTGACAGGCATTGATAGATGCCACCCACAGTGATGCCCTTGCAGGAATTCCCATGCAACAGCCCTTACAATCCGTCCTCCTGTTGGCAATAGGCCTATCCATAATCACCATAATTAATCTTGCTCTTATTTTAAGAAGATCTCCAGGAAGGACATCAGATGGCCTCCCTTAGTTGTACATTCCAATACTTAATAAATCTCATTCCTAGAAAAGTTTTCCCTTGCTTTAGTTTCCAAACTATTATGTAATTCCATGTAAGAAAAACAGAAAGGAAGGATATTAGTGTATCAGCATTTTTAACAATCTTTTCTCTGTTGGCATAGCATGAATCAAACCCTCAGAGACTGATGCTCTCTAGACAAATGAATAAAATAGAGCTACTTAGACTCTATCCCTGGAGTGTGACAAACCAACTTCTCCATATGATTCCCATCCTAACCCATCCCAACATATCACAAAATAAGCCAGCAGACCTATGAAGGCTATCCTGAAACATCCAGTTCTACCCTTCCTAATATCATAGCATTCCCTAACCCAGCGTATATATTTATAAAAGACATTAAAAAATTACAATTCAGTTAAATATGGCCACCTTTATTGAGACTTGGATTACAATAGGAATATGCTAAGACAATGAGATCTCTCTGATATCTTATGTGGCATAAAGCTTTACATTAATAAAATCCTACAATAAAATCCCAGAGCAGGTAGCTTATTAGGCAACTATTGTCCCACAAACTACCCTTCCCTATACTTCATAATCTTCACATGAGCTTATTTCAGTACCTTTAAAATATTTTTTTCCTATTAAGAAATTTGAAAAATTTACTTAGACACTAAAATTAGCAAATTACCTTGGATTTGCAATTCTATTAATTGTTCTTCCCTTGTATTTCTTGGCAGACACAGAAGACTTTGTAAAATCTAGTTCTACCTAAAGTTGACGAAATATTTTAGGCCACTGGAAGTGTCACTAATGTCATTTTCCAAGCCAGTTTCAAATTGAAAACATGTTCATACTTTGCACACAATTTTGTCACACAACTACTCTTAAGTAATCTCATAGCAATTCCAGTGATTTTTTTAATAAGGTTATTTGTGGATATGACATGTAGCAATTTTTGACAAACTAAATGAAAAATAGATGTTCAAAAATATCCATTTCTTTTTATTAAATTATGTTTAAGATGTTAATATTATGTGGCAAACTATAAAATTTTTTAGACATTACCAAATTACTCTCCAAGTTCCTATTTTCTCCACTTTATCTATGGAAAAATGAGGTTAAAATACATTGCAAACAGCAGAGTTAATAAAAAGCAGAATAGAAAAATGATCTTGTACTTTGAATTTTAGCTTACTATTATGTGCCTACAACCTTTTTTTTTTTTTTAATGTTTTTATTTATTTTTGCGACAGAGGGAGATAGAGCATGAGCAGGGGAGGGACAGAGAGAGAGGGAGACACAGAATCGGAAGCAGACTCCAGGCTCTGAGCTGTCAGCACAGAGCCCGATGCGGGGCTTGAACCCACAGACTGTGAGATCATGACCTGAGCCGAAGTCGGATGCTTAACCGACTGAGCCACCCAGGCGCCCCTACAACCTTTTTTTTTTTTAAACATTTGTTAATGTTTACTTATTTTTGAGAGAGAGAGAGAGACAGACAGACAGACAAACAGACTGTGAGCGGGAGAGGGGCAGAGACAGAGGGAGACACAGAATCCAAAGCAGGCTCCAGGCTCCGAGCTGTCAGCCCAGAGCCCAATGCGGGCCTGAAGTTGTGAACCATGAGATCGTGATGTGAGCCAAAGTTGGATGTTTAACTGGCTGAGCCACCCAGGCACCCGGACCTCTTTTCATCATAGTAAAACCTCTAGATTGTTGGAGCCATCTATGTCTTGAGCAACTGAAAGTACAAACTTGAGAAAGATAACAAATAACTCTATTAAAAATTCACACAGAAAAAAAAAAGATTTTATTTTATAAATTAACCTTTTCAATCTTTACCCAAATGAACTCCTAGTCTATCCAAAGGAAAGGGAAGAAGAATAAATATTGTTAAAATGTTGACACTACCCAAAGCAATCTACATATTCAATGCAATCCCTATCAAAATAACACCAGCATTCTTCACAGAGCTAGAACAAACAATCTTAAAATTTGTATAGAACCAGAAAAGGCCCCAAATAGCCAAAGCAATCTTGAAAAAGAAAACCAAAGCAGGAGGCATCACAATCCCGAACTTCAAGCTGTATTACAAAGCTGTAATCATCAAGACAGTATGGAACTGGCACAAGAACAGACACCTAGATCAATGGAACAGAATCGAGAACCCAGAAATGGACCCACAATCGTATGGCCAACTAACCTTTGAAAAAGCAGGAAAGAATATCCAATGGAATGAAGACAGTCTCTTCGGCAAGTGGTGCTGGGAAAACTGGACAGCGACATGCAGAAGAATGAACCCGGACCACTTTCTTACACCATACTCAAAAATAAACTCAAAATGGATGAAAGACCTCAGTGTAAGACAGGAAACCATCAAAATCCTCGAGGAGAAAGCAGGATAAAACCTCTTTGATCTTGCCAGCAGCAATTTCTTACTCAACACTTCTCCAGAGGCAAGGGAAACAAAAGCAAAAATGAACTACTGGGACCTCATCAAAATAAAAAGCTTCTGCACAGCAAAGGAAACAATCAGCAAAACTAAAAGGTAACCGACACAATGGGAGAAGATATTTGCAAATGACATATCAGATAAAGGGTTAGTATCCAAAATCTATAAAGAACTCATCAAACTCAACACCCAAAAACCAAATAATCCAGTGAAGAAATGGACAAAAGCATGAATAGACACTTCTCCAAAGAAGACATCCAGATGGCCAACTGACACATGAAAAAATGCTCAACTTCACTCATCATCAGGGAAATACAAATCAAAACCACAATGTGATACCACTTTACACTTGTCAGAATGGCTAAAATTAACAACTCAGGCAACAACAGATGTTGCCGAGGATGCAAACAAAGAGGATCTCTTTTGCATTGTTGGTGGGAATGCAAACTGGTGTAGCCACTCTGGAAAACAGTATGGAGGTTCCTCAAAAAATTAAAAATAGAACTACCCTATGACCCAGCAACTGCACTACTAGGCATTTATCCAAGGGATACAGGTGTGCTGTTTCAAAGGGACACAGACAGCCCAATGTTTATAGCAGCACTATCAACAAGAGCCAAAGTATGGAAAGAGCCCAAATGTTCATCGATGGATGAATGGATAAAGAAGATGTGGTGTATATATATACATACACACACACACACACACACACACACACACACACGCACACACACACAATGGAGTGTTACTCGGCAATCAAAAAGAATGAAATCTTGCCATTTGCAACTACGTGGATGGAACTGGAAAGTATTATGCTAAGTGAAATTAGTCAGTCAGAGAAAGACAAAAATCATATGACTTCATTCATAGGAGGATTTTAAGAGACAAAACAGATGAACATAAGGTAAGGGAAACAAAAATGATATAAAAACAGGGAGGGGACAAAACAGAAGAGACTCATATATATGGAGAACAAACTGAAGGTTACTGGAGGGGTTGTGGGAGAGGGGATGGGCTAAATGGGTAAGGGGCACTAAGGAATCTACTCCTGAAATCATTGTTGCACTATATGCTAACTAATTTGGATGTAAATTTTAAAAAAATAAATAATAAAAATTATAAGTGAAAAAAGAAGCGAAAAGAAAAGAGAAAAAAGGAAAGAAAGGAAAAGAAAAGAAAGGAAAAGAAAAGGAAATACAGGTAAATCCAAAAAATAAATAAATAAAGGCAAGGGAAAAAAATGTATTAAGATCTAATGGAGTGATGATTGGAAGAACAAGGATAAAAATAGTGATAGTAGTGTAGGAAGAGAAAATGAATTTGGGAATTCTTGGCTCCTTACCCAACCTGAGTATTTTTGTTAGATGTATATTTTTAACTCCCTCTCTGGGTAACAGTTTTTCCCACTCATTGTTCAGCTTTAGCTCTACCTGTGGGAATGTATAAGTTTTTCCTAAAATCAAGTATAAAATTTATGTTACTGTTATTCTATCTAGGTGCTCAGCAGGATGGACCAGATTGAATGAGGCCAGGACCCAGAGACTAGACACACCCACTGAGGGAGCCCAGGTGGGTTCAAAAGCAAATAGCAGAGGAAATCCAGTTAATGTAACTATGCTGGAGATGGTGTCCAGTGTCCGGAAACGGATGATCCAGGCAGGCAAGGAAGTAGTTGGTCAGCATTGTGGAAGAGTAGCAGGAGGATAGTCAAGTTTTTCTGAAAAGAAAGTAAAACAAAGAATGTCCAGGCAATATTTCATAATAAGATAAATGTGAAGTTGGCCTTGGATTTCACTAAGAGGTTTTATTGGAGGAGGATCAGCAAGCAGAGAACTGTGTCTGGGTAGTCCTAGAGTCCTGGGCAGGTTATGAAAGTGGGGAACCAAAGAGAAGAGCAAAAGAACTCTCTAAGTTTCTACTCAATGGGCATAAAGTTTCTACTCAATGGGCATAAACTTTCAACTACACAAGTAAGTTCCAGAGATCTGTACAACACTGTGCCTATAGTTAACAAAACTGTATTACATTTAAACATCTATTAAGAGGATAGATTGTCTTGCCACAATTAAAAACAAAACAAAACAAAGAAACAAAAAAACCACAAAACTTCACTCCTTAGTCCCAGGATAAAAGGCAGAGAGTCTTTTTCACTGATCAAGACAAAGTCCTGCCACTGGAATGAAATTGTAAATTCAAAGCCATAGAAGCATCATCCATTAATGTCAAATTGAATGAATTATTGGCCCAGTAAAGGGTCTGAAGCTTCTCCCTTACGTATTTTTTTTTAAATGTCATCCACCTCCCCTTCTTCAGGTTCCTTGTCAAAATAGGAACAAGTGGTATTTTTCACACTCATACTTCATGTGTATATCTCACGTATCTTCCATTGCAACTTTTTATGTTTCTAATTACACCTTTTTATGTTTCTAATTACAGAAGGGAAGGCTTTAACACTGCTAATAGGAAGTTCACTAAGGGGTACGTCAATTGTCTGAGCTGGGGAGGCTCAGCTATTCCTAAAAGTCACTGATTTCACCATTTAGGGCTTTTTTGATGGTGGGAAAGACAGCTCGTAAGTCACTGTGCCTATGGGAAGGACAGTATGAGAATATCCCTACCCCTCTTTTCTCCCATTTTTTTTGCAATGAAACCTTTTCCATAATTTAGCATTAGTCATTCTCTTCTTTTAAATCCCTTTACTTCTAATCATTCTTGACTGAGTTTAAAATTTTACTTCTAACAATTTATTCTTGCCTTTGCATCAATTTGCTGCCTTTGTCATACTTAAAGTTCCATTACCAACATCACATTATGTTATAATTCCTTGTTTACTTGCCTGTTCTCCAGTATACTACAAATTTCAAGAAAGCAGTGATCAGATTTTTCTCTTATATAGCAGCTCCAGCACCTGGACTAGTGTTCACCATTGAGATTTAAGCATTCAGTTAATATTTGTGGAAGGAAAAAATAACTACATAAGCCAGGGACCCATACTATTCTCTCTCCCTTTATCTGTTACACAATGTATGTTCTGAAATCCCATCCTGACTTCTACTCTTCCCAGGCATAGTGTATAAACTGAACATCCTACAGCATCATGGTTCAGATTGTCTGCTGCCTTAAGAATTGGTGGGGGAAAAAAAAAGAATTGGTGGGGCTGCTCTATTTCTCCATCTTCCCTGCCATCATCCTAGAGCAAGCCACAGTTACCGATTTCCTGGAGCACTATAGTGGTGACCTATGGCCTCCCTGCTATCACTTACACTCATCTTCAAAACTATTCCCCTGAGGGCGGCAGTCATATTGTGAAATCATCAATAATACTTTCTTTTCCTTAAAACCCTAGAATGGCTTCCTAATACTGCAAGAGTAAAATTGAAACTGCTTTTTTAGCCCCTTCCATGAGATCTAATTTCTTCCCATCTCTCTACTCTTCCCCCACTATGGCCTCTTTTCAGGTTTTCAAGAATAGCTGAAATGTGTTTCCCTGCCAAACAGTTCCTTGCATGGCAGGCTCCATGACATTTTTTTAAACATCTGCTCCAATTACTTTATCAGATCACCTTCTCCCAAACTCCTATCCCCTCCTAATTATTTTTTAGCATTTCTAAACTATACAATTCCTTCAAATTATGGACTATAAATTGAATCAAGATCTGTTTGTCTACTTCTTTTATTATCTCCTCCTCTACTAGACTATAAATTCCATTAGAACAAAGATCTGCTTCTGTTTTTCTTCCTTGTCTCCCAAACTTGCAGAACTTGGCTCAAAACTGATACTCAACACGTATTTGTTATATAAATTGTTGAATAAAAAATAAATGAGTGGGAATTCATAGCCAGTATGAAAAAACTTAACAGTGGAACAACAGTGGGAACCAGGTAGCATAAAAAGGTGTATTAGTCTGTTCAGACTGCCATAACCAAATGTAACAGACTGGATGGTGTTAATGACAAAAAATTTATTTTCTCACAGTTTTGGAGACTAGAAGTCTCAGACAGAACTGCTGGCAGATTCCATTCCTGGTGAAATATCTCTTCCTAACTTGTAGATGGCCACCTCCTCACTGTATCTGCACCTGATCTCTTTTCTGTGCATGAGCAGAAAGATCTCTTATGTTTCTTCCTCTTCTTATAAGAACATCAGCTCTGTTGGATTAGGGCCAAATTCTTATGACCTCATCTGACCTTAGTTATCTCCTTGAAGTCCTTGTCTCAAAATATCATCACAGACGTTTAGGGCTTCAACATACAAATTTGGGGGAACACAATTAGTCCATAGCACAATGAAACACCAGATGCTAAAAGATAAGATCCTGGACCTTTGTGCAAGCTATCATGAAAATTAATATAGGCTCTAGAGAGCAAAGTTTTGAAATGAAAAAACAAATTAATATTTGATTGTTTAAAACACATCTAATTAAATAAATTTTTACGGGCAATTTATCATGCATATAATTCTACAACAAAGAAATTATTGTGCATAATAATATATCTGTAGCAAATCAGCTTTGATGTAAATTTTTAAAATTATAACCACTAACTATATATGCTCAGTTTTTGTGAATTTACTATCAAGGAAGATTGATTGTATGAAGAACAAGTTCTCAATGCTGTTGTGTTTTGGTTTATTTTTGTGGGTGGGGGTTATTGAGAACAACTTTAAAATAATCAGAAGTTCCTCATCTCTCTGATGCTAAGTTCTACTTGGCCACCCTACTGCATTCAGTGTTCTAGCACAGTTGACCCTCTGTTTGCTCTTCTCATTCATGTGAATGTTCATTGGGCACCTCTAAGGTAACATTCCAAAACTAAATGTACCATCTTTGTCCAAACCTATTCATTCAATGCACATGACTTTATGTTTTAAGTATCTGCACTTTCTATTTTCTCCACCAAGAACTCTCCCACTGGTAAAACCTACCAAAATTTCAAAACTGTGTTCAGGTGTTTTCTTATCCTGGAAGCTCTCCCTGAATCCCCAGAAGAGACTAGAGATTCCTTTTTGTTCTCCTTTGGCACTTAGTGCATACCAACCTCATAATTTACCATAATATATGCAATAATCTTCATTTTTTCTATCTCCTTTCCTAGACTATTCTTTTCATTTCACGAATACCTGCCAAGCATCTATTATGTTCCAGGAATGTCTATGGTTCTTAGGATACCTTAGTGCACAAAACAATTTCTTGCCAAAAAGGAACTTACACTCTAGTGGAGAGAGACAAAGGCTACATCACTTCTTCCATTATAATAAAAGTAAGCAAGAACAAATAGAATAAGAGGAATTCAGAGTGCATGCAGGGTGTAGAGGTCAGGCCAGGTAGCAATATTGGATAGTGTTGTCAGTACTGGGGTTATTGATAAGGTGATATGTGAATAAAGACACGAGGACCCCCAGAGAGGAACTCAAGAGGTAGAGCATTCCAGACAAAGAGACTAGCTAGTGCAAAGTGCTTACGTGGGAATTATCTAGTGTTTTTAAGGAACAGCAAGTTGGCCAGTGTAAGTAAACCAAAGGGAATAAGGGTAGAGTAGCAGAAGAAGAAAGTCACTGAATTATAATGGGTTCCTATAGGCCATTATAAGATTATGGCTTTTACCCTAAGTAAAATAAGCAGCATTGCGGACCCTTGAGCAAAGGAATGACATAGTGATTTATTTATTTATTTTTTTAGAGAGAGAATGTGTGTGAGTGGGAGTGAGGGGCAGAGAGGCAGAGAGAGACAGAGAGAGAATCATAAGCAGGCTCCACGCTCAGCATAAAGGCCAATGTTGGGCTTGATCCCACAACCCTGGGATCATAACCTGAGCTGAAATGAAGAGTCAGGTGATCAATTGACTGAGCCACCCAGATGCCCCACAATTTAAATTTTTAAAAATGTTCTGGCATCTAACTTAAGGCTAAACTGACAAGATAGTGACTAGAAGCCCTGTAAGAAGACTACTGCAGTAGATGTAAGGGTAACTCAAAGCAAGGAAGTAGTTATAGAAGTAGTGAGAAGGGGACAGGTAGAACACACAGGATTACATAACAGGTTATGTGCAGTTTGAAGGAAGGACAGAAGTCAAGTAAAACTACACAATTTTTGGCTTGAGCAACTGAAAAAAAAAATGAAGCTGACATCAACTGAGATGCGATTATCAAAATAGTACATGTAAGATAAAGAGGAAGATCAAGGTCTAAGCCTCACAACACTCCAACATAAAATGGCAGGTGAAAAGAGGAGGAAGTAGGAAGAAAGACCAATAAATAGTAACTGTGGATTTAAGACAAAAAGCAATAAAGTATGATGTATAGAAGCCAAGTCTGGAAAGTTTACCTAGGCGCAAGGAGTATTCAACAGTGTGACAAGTTGCCGAGATGCCAGGAAATACAAGGATTGAGAATTAACTGTTTGACCAACTTGTGTATGTATGTCTTATTCACTTTGAACCTCCAGCACAATGCAGAGTAGGCAGTCAGAAGTTCTTCCCTCTGTGTGTATCACAAGAACATTAGCTAATAGAATACTGGAAGAGATCTATAGTGGAGTGGAGGTGAAATGGGAGAAATAGGTTAATCATATTACATGGTAAGATTCTTAGCTCAGTGTTTTGTCATGTGATTCAACCTTATTCATATGCCCATGCCATGTCTAAATGGGCATAGATGATTTATAGAAAGGCAATTTATTTATGAACTTTACTTGTAAATTGGCCATATACAACCTTACTAAATATCTCTTGTATTGCTTTGGTAGAGCTCTCATTAACTTTCCCAGATATAATTTGCTTGTAATTATAAATTTCCAGATTCTCCAAAAGGAATTTTCATTTTTAAACAAATACAGTAAAACGCTGAACAAAAAGATGAATGAAAAACTAGAAAGCACAGTGCAATTTTAAACTACAAAACTTACCAAACAGTCATAGACTTTCACCTTGGAAAAAGCAATACCAGTAAATAACCAACTCAGTAGGGGAAATGTACTGAGCTTTACTAGGACATTTAAAACACTGCATTATGAAGCCCTCTAAGAAAGTGTTTTCAAATTGATTTAAGCAACCTGTCACTGAGATTGAAATAGCCAATAATGAAAAACATCAGCACCCTGAACTGAGAAGATATTTAACGGAATGGCAAAGAGGAGAAAGGTATGCCTTGCTTTATGTAGCATACTAATTAATTATTTAGAAGGAGGAGTAAATATTTGCAGATTATATTCTGAGATGGCATTCATTTTGATAATACTACAAAGATGATTAATAGAGGAAAATAAAATGCACCACGGCCTGGGAAGTTTGAGATATTAGTAAGTGAAAGAAAAAAGATATAAAGAAAAAATAATTTTTGAAAAATTTTGAATAAACAAACCTTGAAAGTAGTAATTCTAGTTTTTAACATCTATAGAGGCTAATGTATTATTCTGCGTATAATAAATGTGACATATATTGGACTCAGCAGATTTGGGGGGGGCATGCAAAGATAAAATGGTTAAAATTCCTCTTGGAATAGAATATGAAGGAAAAGGGCAAAACTTTGGAACACTTCAATCTAAACCTGGTATGTGCTTACTAATATGAATGGGGCACGAAATGTAAGCACCAGGTTGCGGGGGGGGGGGGTGGTGGAGGAAGGACAAAAAGTATTACAACAATCTTCATCTCTCCTGGTTGCTCTGAAGATCATAAACTTTACACAAAAAATAAACTCTTATGGTTGAAATTCCTCTAGAATCAGAGCTCTCAAGAGGAAGAGTTTTCTGATTACAGCAAGATGGCAGAATAATATCTGAACTTCTCTCTAAAATATTCATAAATTATGAAAATATTTAATAAATTTAATGCCTACCTGAGATATCCAGAAAAGAACAGAAAAGAAAACATCCAACTGTCAGAATTGAAGAGTGAACCTGAAATGAGGAAATCCACGTAAGCTATCTTGGTATCTGCCTAAGACGGAGCAGGGCACAGAAGAGAAAAAGGCAGGTACTAGTGTCATCAGCAGTAGATACGCTTTTTCAGAACCAGTTGAAACAGAGTCAGAATTAAAACCCCAACATGAGGGGCACCTGGGTGGCTCAGTCGGTTAAGCGTCTGACTTCAGCTAGGATCCTGATCTCACGTTTTGTGAGTTCAAGCCCCGCATCGGGCCCTGTGTTGACAGCCTGGAGCCTGCTTCAGATTCAGTCTCCATCTCTCTGTGCCTCCCCTGCTCATTTTCTGTCTCAAACATAAAATAAAACAAAAAAAAATTAAATTAAATTTAAAAAAAACAACATGAAATGAGAATCCCAGAAGATCTGCACTTTCAGAGAAAGGCGCGGGGGAGGGAGGGGTGCTAGAAAAAAAGTTTGCCACCAGCACAAAGAGACAAAAAAAAGCTTATAATTGCCCGATTTGGGCGGGGAAGGGGAGGGAGAATTCTCCTTAGAAATGACCACTACAAGCACCTCTACAAATACTGTCTTGTATATCATGCAGTTTGAGGATCCAAATTTATACAACTACAAAGCCTGGAGCCTGCTTCAGATTCTGTGTCTCCCTCTCTCTCTGACCCTCTCCCACTTGCACTCTGTCTCTGTCTTTGCCTCTCTCTCTCTCTCTCTCTCTCTCTCTCTCTCATAAATAAATAAACAGTAAAAAAGGGTTGTTTTGGGGAGCCTGGGTGGCTCAGTTGGTTAAGCGTCCGACTTCAGCTCAGGTCATGATCTCACAGTCCATGAGTTTGAGCCCCGCGTCGGGCTCTGTGATGACAGCTGGGAGCACGGAGCCTGCTTCAGATTCTGTGTCTCCTTCTCTCTCTGCCCCTTCCCTGCTCATGCTCTGTCTCTTTCTGTCTCAAAAATAAATAAATAAAAACATTTTTAAAAAAATAAAATAAAAAAGGGTTTGTTTTTTTTTTAAGAACACAACATAAGATCTACCTTCTTAGCAAATTTTTAAGTATACAATACAATATTACTAACTTTAGGCACTATGCTTTTAGTACTTCCTACCAAAAAAAAAAAAAAGTGTTCAGAATGGTTGTTTGTATGACAAAATAAACTGAGTCTTTGTATCCTGAAATATTTTTTTATATAATATCCTCAAATCAAATGAAAATTTGGCTAGATATAAAATTATAGGCACAATGTAGGGTTTTTTCCCCTTTTCTTTACGTATTTAGAATATTATTCATGTTCCTTTTTGCTTTCAATGTTGTTGAGAAATCTATGGTTATTGTTATCCTTGTCCCTTTGTTCATAATCAGCTCTTTCTCTTTGAACTTAATAGAAGCTTCTCAGTGTAAGTAATGTTTTTAAATTTCATTATACTGTAGATAAGTTTGTATTTTTCTTATTTACCCTTTTTGATACTTTATGATCTCTGAAGCCAGAAGTCATTCATCTTTTTTCTTTTTTTGTAAACTTTTAAATTGAAGCATAACATATATAATATAAAGTATACAAATTTTAAGTGTATAGCTCAATGATGTCTCTTTGCACAGTGAATATACCCATGTAAACACCACCCATATTAAGATATAGAATACCCCAAAATACTCCAGAAGATTAACTATTTTTTAACTTCTCTCACTAAATACTGCCTCATGTCTATATACAAGGAATCACAGAATTTTATATCTTTTGCTTCTGACTTTATGCACTAAACATATTATGTCTGAAGGATTTATTCATGAGTCCAACATTAGTCCATTATTATCATTGCTATTTAGTTCTCCATTGTATTAGTATATTACAATTCATTATAATTCTTCTTTTAATGGGTATTTGGATGGTGTCCAGTTTTGGACTATTATGAGTACCACTATAAGTATTTTTGTTCATGCGTGTTAATGTACATAATGAAATTTCTGTTGGGTATATACCTAAGAATGGAATTTCTGAGTCGGAGGATGTGCACATGATTATCCTTAGTAGATACTGTCAAACAATTTACCAAAATGGCTGTATACATTTAAGCTCCCATCAACCATAAATAAAAATTCAACTATACCAAAGTTTTTTTATATCTACTCATCCTGCATACATACAGAGATATATATTATTTCTCAATACTTTTCTTATGTTTAAAGGACTTCACAATTTTAAAAATATGTAAAAATATGAAAACTAAAAGCAATTTCAGGAAGAATATTCAACTAAGTGGGGCAAGATTGTTTTATTCTTGTCCCTCCTTCCTCTTCCTGGACAATAGATACATAAATGTTAGGGGAATAGAGATATTGACCAGCAAGACTTGGGATTCTTTAACATAGTAAGATTCAGGGAATATGTGAAAAGAGCTTGATTTTGACAGAAGGATAAGGTCAAATTTTCTCATAGATACTCTGTCAACAAGATCTAGGGCACATCTTTCAGCATCCCACCTTTACTCTGAAGCCGAGAAGCTCTTTTAGAAGACCTAGGAGAAAAATCCAAGGGTTTCTAGTAGCAGTGATAAAACAAAGGGTTAAGGGCCCTTGTAGGAAAATAAGATGAAAAGAATCTAAAATAGGGTGTTTTTTAACCCACTCCATGGGAGGCCATGTGGAGCTGCCCAAGGAGCCGAGACAGAGTAAGTACGGTAAGGAGCTGAATAAATTAAACTACATTCTAAATCCACATGCTCCTGGGGATCTGTACAAGGAGCATGTTTGCCTTGCAGCTGAAGTAAAGCAATTTTGCGTATGTTAGTTTCACTTACAGTAAGCTTGCTTACAATGGACCCTACATTCTTCTAAGAGCAAAGTCAAATGGTTGTACTTGAGTCAGCATTTCTGGGGGTGAACCCTGGGAATCTGTTCCATAAACACGCTCCCTTGGTTATACTGGTATGCAGCCAAGTTTTGGAACCACTAATATGTAATCTTCTGTATCACTGAGTTGGCTCATGGAGTTAAATAATTGAAAGTCACTAAACCATGGATATTTCTGGCTCTTATAGTTGAAGAAAAGTTCATTCAGGGGATATGGATTCATTTGGACCTGCAGCCAGAGGTGATTTTACATTATCTACAGCGAGAGAGTTCTGGGTATGCGGCCCCAGCTTGAGAATAATGAACTGACCCAGGGTGGGCCTGCCCACCAGAAGACAGCGCTTCTAAGACAACCTTCAACCCTTGCAGACCACAAGGCTTAGTTGACAATCAGAAAAACTACAGTATGGTGCTGTATCTTTTCTGCAGCTTTATCCTCCATTTTATGAAACATAATACTTACTGGAAGCTGAACAGAACATCGAAAAAAATTTTTTGACTCCAAAAATGGAATAGTTGATTTATAAAATTAGACACACATTACTTAGTGTTTCAGAGCATTCAATCTAGATAGTAAATATTTCCATTCAGTTTCAAAGGTAAGCATTTTATCCCATGCATTCATTATTCTCCTTGTTAGGAAATCACTCTCTTTGTGATGAAATTACTTTTTCTTTTCTTAAATCAAACCATAATCTTCCCTCCTCTCCCAAACTATAATTTTTCTCTTTTCTTTCTCTTTTTCTAAGAATTTGGAAACAACTTTTTACTTTTCAAGACGTGAGGTTTCGATGTTAACAGCATTTCATGCACATCTTCCTGTATACCAGATATTGTATCAGATACTTAGTATTTTACTATATTGCAAAGGATTTGGTCTTAGCAAAAAACTAGGTGTGGTAAGGGTCACCATCCCTACATTACACTTGAGAAAACCAAAGCTCTGTAAGTTTACATCATGTGCCCAAATTCATACAGCTAGTGCATGAATGAGTTAGGATTCCTGGGCAGTCAGTAAGATGTTCTATCTCTTGTTTTTTCCATAAAATGAGTGGTTTTCAAGTTTGTTCTCTGGAACCTTGGTAATCCAAAGACATAGTCCAGGAGTTTTGCAAATGTTAGACACAAATTTCATTTTTAGGTGTTACAAATCAAACTTGGACATGCTGAAAACTACCATCTGTTGGCTGTACAGTTAGATCCATTCATTTTGTGCCCTCCTCAAATTTTCTCCTACCATCTCTACACATACATTTAAACTTTTCATAATCTGCTGATAATTAGAAAGATTTTTCTTTCTGTACTAATCTTTTGTTGAATTTAGATTCAACATGCTCATGCTTTCACAAATTCCACAAACAGAACACATGTGTTACATGTACTCAGTTAAATACCAAACAGAGCTCAAAAACATCTGCTCAATGCATTGGCCAATCATGATATGCAATCTATTGTGAAATAAGAAGTTATTATAGAGAAAGTCTGCTAGTAACTACAGAATATTACAATTAATAGAGGTGGCTATTATCCAATTTGTATTCTGAATGTCTGTTTTATTAAAGGAACTGAATCAGTTGTTAGATATTATTAGTGATTCTTTTTGAGAAGTTGTATTCATTTTTAATATTGGAAGTATTCTATATGCTTTTCAGCCATCCTGGCATTATAAAATGAGCTGTTTAAATAGTTGTTATTCTTTGCAACCACCTCTCTGTATTAGTCATGATTTTCTTGATACAGTTTAACTAAAACAAAACACAGAAATTAATGTTTGTGACACTGACTACAAAGTGTAGCTGCCATCCTTAGCTGTTAAATTCAATATGTGCGCTCACAAAAAAAAAAAAAAAAAAAAAAAAAAAAACAAAACAAAACACCTCATTATTTGATTCTTAAGAAATAAATGTTATCAATTTCAACTTCTAAAAAGACATTTGGCCAAAAGAAATAGCATTGTTGTCATTCTATATAATAGGGTTTCAATTAACGTTTTCCTTGAAAAAAGAATCCTACTGCTTTGAAATTTTAAAGATCAGTCTACTACAACAACCTGACATTTGGCAAATAAAATAGTACCCTGCCATGAAAGAAAAAATGAAAACTTATTGAATAAACAGACTACTTTGTAATTTTCCATTGTAATTAACTGAGGTAAAAATACATTTTACTGTTTTCCATTATTCTCCCAAGCAATCTTAACAAAAATATTATATTCTCAAAGGACATTTCATCTACAACATCCTTAAAAGAAAAAAGAATTTAATTAAAATGGGGATGAGGTTATAAAATTGGATCACTTTGGCCAATATAGCATTGCATATCTCATTGTCCACTTACATTATTTATAGTAAGATATGAGGAAGTTTCTATAGTTGTCTATACTGATGCATTCAAGGACAAAGCAGTCAATACCACGGATGTCTAGAATATTATTTAGAAGTAGCTTCTTCCCATAATAAAATATCATGGTATATTATATTTTCTACTTAATAAATAATACAAAATCTACTCTTCTTTCTCAAAGTTCAATCTCTCCACACTGTTTCTTTATCTGTCAAATACATATGATAGCGCCTCTAAAGCCAGCCTCTCCACTTGTACCCAAATCCCATCCTTCCCACCCACTTAAGGACATCACTAGAACAATGCTCCATACCCTATTCTATGCCATCAATTCTTGCTTTCTGGATCTTTCTTGTCAGGAAAAAACATTCTTTTAAAAATTTTCCCATATTTAAAGGAAATCTTCTCTAACTTCAACTTTCCCCACTAGCTGCCATTTTACTTTTTTTCTTCTCCTCTTTTTGGTAAAAAGTTCCTGAAAGGGTGCTCTGTATATGCTATCTTCAATTTCTCAGCCCCATTTTCTCTTAAATCCACTCCTCTCAGTCTTGTATCGCTTTTGCTCCTATCACTCTTATCAAAGTCACCAATCACCTCCACAAGTCAATACCCAATGGTCAACTTTTGGTCTTAGTAATAGCGTCTGACACAGTTGATCATTCTTCTTTTCTACACTTGGATTCCAGCACATCACAGTTCCCCAAACTTCTCTTATCTCAATGCTTGTTCCTTCTCAGTGTCCTTTGTTAGTTCTTCCTCCTTTTCCTCCCGTACCATGTAATGCTGGATAGATTTCCACTACGTCTTTCCTCTTTTTATAATAATTCCCTTGGAGATTCCATTCAGACATGATCTTAAATGCCACCTATGTGCCAGTAACTCCCAAATTCATATCTCCAGCTCCAACCCTTCCCCAAACACCATACTTAGGTAGGCAGTTGAATACCTGAAATTTCCATCTGTTTGTTCAATAAATAGATCAATTCAAACATTAAACCTACCCCACCAACACTGCTCATCATTTGCATTGATGGCAACTCCAACTTTTTCAATTGCTGGTATTGAAATCTTACAGTCATCCTTGTATCCTCTACTTCTCTCACATTGTACATCCAGTTCTCAAGAAATTTTGTTGTCTGTGCCTTCAAAATATATCAAAAATCCAATCCCTTCTCATTACTTCCAGTCCCACCTTCCTGACCCAAATCACCAGCATCAGTATCCTAAATTATTGCAATAGACTCCTAACAGGTCTCCCCGCTTCTATCCTACACCACTACCCCCCAACAGCCTAATCTCAGCAGAAGAGTCAGATGGTTGCATTAAAAGGTAAGTCACCTCATGTCATTCCTCTGCTACCAGGTCCTATGGGTTCTGGCCCCTTGACCACTCCCTTCATTCACTCTGCTTCAGCCACATTGGACTTCTTGCTGTTCTTCTAAAGGCCAGGAATGTTCCTACCTTAAAGCCTTTGCACTGGCTATCCCTGCCTTCTTAAATGCTCTTCCTCAGATATCACCAACTTCAAGTTTTTGCCCAAATATCACCTTATTGAGGCCTTCCCTTAGCTACTTACTCTACTGAAACTTGCAACCTGTAGCCCTTCCCTGCCATCTGCCATTCTCCTTATTTACTTAACTGTATTTTTTTTCTTTTGCCTAATACTTACCATCTTCTAAAATTGGCTAAAAATGTTGAGAAGTAATCTCCTCTCTAGAATGTAAGTTCCATGAAGGCAGGGATCTTTATCTGGTTTGTTTAGTAATGGATGGTAAGCACCTAAAACAGTGCCTAAGCCACACCAGGTATTTAGTAAATGCATGCTAACTAAATGAACTCCACTCACAATGGACTCAACAACAGAATCCTTGATGAATTGAAAAAAACAAAACAAAACAATGGAAATCATCATCAAATCACATCAAACAATCAATTATATCTATACAGTTTAAATCAGTGGTTTTCAGTGCAGACTGATTTTGTCCCCTCACTGCCGCCACCCAGGGAAGATCTGAAATGTCTGAGACATTTTTGGTTGTCATATTTTGGAGGTTGCTACTGATGTCTAGTGAATAAAGATCAGGGATACTGCTAAACATTCTACAATGTGCAAGAAAGCCCCCATAACAAAACATCACCTGGCCCAAAATGTCAATAGTACTGAGGCTGAGAAACCCTTGTTTACACTGAGATTTTGAGAGATCCAAAAAGAACAGGATATTCAGAAACTAAATATTATAGAACTACCATGCTTAGATATTTTATTATGCCCAAAGTTTTATTTAGTTCAGTCAATTCTTTCTTATATTTTTAGTATGTAATAAGATCACAGGCAATTCAATCCTGCTATTTATAGGGTAAACTAAGTTCCCAAAGAGATTTAACAATGTTTCAATCCTCACAGGGCCAGTTAAAAACAAACCATGATAATGCTTTTAAATCTGAAAACAAAAAACAGGGGCACCTGAGTGGCTCAGTCAGTTAAGCATCCTACTCTTGACTTTGGCTCAGGTAGGTCATGATCTCACAGTTCATGGGTTTCAGACCCACGTTGGGCTCTGCACTGACAGTACAGAACAGAGCCTGCTTGGGATTCTCTCTCTCTCCTTCTTTCTGTGCCCCTCCCCCATTCATGCTGTCTACCCCCTGCCAAAATAAATAATTTTTTAAAAAATGAAAATTTTTAAAGATCCAAAGATGAAATAAATATAAGAAAAGAGTGCAATAAATAAGATGCCCTAAAGCTGGTATGCCCTGTGTCCAGGAGTTTTTTTAATGACTTCTCTTCTTTTCTACAAAATGATCCTAGACCACAGAACTTTTCACATGCCTGCTGGTGGTTTTAAAAGACCTGAAAAATAGGGGCACCTGGGTAGTTCAATCTGTTAAGTGTTGGACTTCAGATGACTGTGATCTCACAGTTTGTGGGTTCGAGCCCCATGTGGGGCTCTGCGCTGGACAGCTCAGAGCCTGGAGCCTGCTTTGGATTCTGTGTCTCCCTCTCTCTCTGCCCCTTCCCCCACTTGTGCTCTGTCTCTCTCTCTCTCTCTCTCTCTCTCTCAAAAATAAAATAAACATTAAAAAAAATTTCATGAAAGACCTGAAAAACAAACAAACAAACAAACAAACAAAAAAGCAGGCATGGCCCCAGTCAATACAACAATGAGCAAAGAAAATTAGCAATAAAACAGCTGCAGAAAAAACTTAAAAACCGCTTCATCTCTATCAACCATCCCACCCCTTTCTCCTCACCAAGGAAAAAATATTTAAATCTAACCTACTAATTGTCTGTATATAGAGAAAGAATACTCAACATTTACAATAAAAGTGTTAACCTAATGTATTGTTGGATTATAAGCAGTGATATATTGAAGCTGGGTCACACCGCATAATAAGAGCCAACAGTACACAACTCTTCCCAAGGCTGCAATAGCTTGAAATCAGCCTCTGCAATAATATTTACACCATGGAAATTGGCAAATTCAACAAATCAGCCCCTGTCCCCATTGCTGAATTTGTTAACATTTAAGAGCATACCACTAACTACACCTAACATGGTACCAGTGGGTCTGTTGGACATTTGATTTCCCAAATTAATTTGCAAAGAAGTCTCTTTAGTTCTGAAGGTCACCATAGCAGGTTGAGGAACCCCCACTTGAGGAAGCCAGCTTGGATTTTAAAACTATATAAGCCAGGATTTGAATATCAGTCTTAGGTAAATTACTTTCTCTTAATCCTATTCTCATTTGTGAGGTGTGGATAGTAATACACCCAGCAGAGAATTGACTGTGAACATTAAGTTAAATACCTACATAAAGTTCTAAGTTCAGAGGCTGGCAAGTAACAAATAGATGTTCAACTAAATCCATAAGCCCTTTTCTTATGTGCTTGTCCAAAGATAAAAAGTATTGCTGGGGTTTGAGACATGCCAATGGCCAATATCGTTCATTTCCTCCTCTGACTTTCTCTCAACTAATAGTTGCAAAGGATGTGGGAGACTGAAGGAGAAATCAATTATTGAAATTAATTACTAATTAATTATAATTAATTAATTAATTAAAATATAATTAAACAATTTGGGGAAATTTTTCAGAGTATTAGTAGATCACTCATTCATACCAAGATTCAAAAGATTCATCTGAACTATAAATGAACTATAAATGTTACCTGGCATTGCAGGGCCCAGTGCAAAATTAAAATATGGGGTCAACTTATTTAATTATTAAGAATTTCAAGAATTGACAGTGTAGCACTGGAGTGAGCATGCAGTCCTCCAGGGTACAGGGCCCTACATGATGCACAGGTCACCTGCTCCATGAAGCCAGGCTTGGTGACTTCTTTCTATATCCTTCCTTCACTGCCTTCTCCCCTTCTATCACTGTCCACATACACATACATTCAGATTCCCTTTCAGATGCCTATAAAGTTTTTGCCAGGTTTTAGCAGCACAGATAGCTTGCTGTGGATGCCAAAGCTGAGGGGAAAGGGACATCTATTTCTGATTTGTGTTCTCTCCTCTCATAAGTTCCTTTGTTGATGTTCACTTACAAACAACTGTCCAATCCAAGTTCTTCCCATCTACACAGTAGTATTTTGACTTATGGGGATTATTATATTTTAAATATTTGACCTAGATTATATATGGTTTTTAAAAGCTATTCAGTATGTTTTAAACACATCCTAAAAAAAATTGTGTTTTTTTTTTAATTCAAAAAATGTAAGCTTTGAAGATAGACAAACTGAAGGTTTGCTGATTATTGGCTGGGTGTCAATAATTATAAATTATATTTGAATTATATATCATTTTAAATTATTAAGAATTTTAAGACAATGGCAATAAGTATTAAACCAAGCATTGGGGCCATTAGAACACAGAAAAATTATATGAACTATCTGACAATCAGTTTTGTCATTTATAACAACTATGAAAGTTTAGTACATAAAGTTTTAAAAAGTGCTTGGCACTTATTTTCCAAAATCACCTATCACAATAGGTATGTAATCATATTATTACAACTTAATACAGTTTCTAGCATTCTAGTTTAGGGTCTTATTGAGCCAAAATAATAAAACAATAAATGAAACTGTGACATCTTTAGCAGATCTGGAAAGTCAAATACTTTCATCTGTGAAACTATAGCTTTTTATTACAGAGTGAAAGACAACTGCACTGTGTAAGTACCAAATATCTGTAACTAAAATAATTAAAACTCAGTACAGATATAAAAGGACAAACACAGAGCTCCACATCATTTATTTATTGGACAAACTGCTGAACCTTTCTGCCTTATTTTCTCCATTTATATAAATGAGAGGATAGAACTGAAAAGCATAAAGACTTTATGCTCATTTAAGGAGCCATACTGAAGAGGAAGAGGTCTCAGAGAGCATGTCCCGTAAGCATTCCCTCCTTGGTTACTGGTTTCCAGCTCCTGGTTCTCAGCTTTTCAGATTCAGAAACTATCTTTTATTGTTGTAGGCAATCAGTTAAACTCAGAGAGATTTATTTAGGCAAACTGAAATTGCAGGAGTCTCTTTTAGAAAAGTTTTTTTAATGTTTATATATTTTTGAGACAGAGAGAGACAGAGCACAAGTGTGGAGGGGTGTGCAGAGAGAGAGGGAGACACAGGGAAGGCTCCAGGCTCGGAGCTGTCAGCACAGAGCTTGACTCAGGGATCGAACTCACAGACCACAAGATCATGACCTGAGCTGATGTCGGACACTCAACCCGACTGAGCCACCCAGGTGCCCCTGCAGGAGTCTCTTTTATAAACCAATAAGCCAGTTATTAAGTTACAATAAAAGAAATAATGCCAGATTCACAGCCTTTGGTCATTTGCCCTGGATGCTGCTTCTTGGTGGATTGATTCACTTCACAGACTAAATTACAGGTCAGAAGTTTGCTTGAAGAGCCCAGAATCAGAATATAGAAGAGTCATCAGTGAAGGAGAGATATGTGAGTTGGATTGCTTCTCTTCACCCTGGGGGTGTTTTTGCCCCTGTAAACAATATTGCCCTTTCAGAACAAGAAGGACACCTTCTCTACTATACAAACATGAACACTATTTACTATCCCATACCTCCCTCTTTTCTCTTTCAGTCTCTACTTAGAGTAGTGCCCTTCTATTAATTCATCCCTTCATCAGAAAGTTACATTTTGATACAATTAAGTTGCTTCTTTAGTGACATCTCAGTTATGGAACTATACTCTGGTCACATGGTTCACCTGGGCATCCTAATCCACAAATTTACAGATCCTCTTTTAGGAAAGAATATCCTCATAGATATCTACTGTACAGAGATTTAGAATACTTGCTTTGGGACCAGACAGCCTTGCGTTAATTTATAAGCAAATTTAGACAAGTTAATTAACCTCTCAAAGTCTCAAAATCTTTATCTGTAAAATATGAATGATTCCTACTTCTCAGGTTTTCCAAAAGGATAATGAAATAATGTTCCTGAAGTACAATGTTGAGCCTAAAGTAAGGACTCCACATTGAACAGATATAGTCATCAATACTTTCAAACATTTGACATTGTGTTTTTACTAATGTCAGTCTTCCAAATTGGCCTTTGTATTCCTTTGTCTCAAAATAAGGGGAACACCTATACAACCCTTTATCTCTTGACTGCATATTTCAGCATTAACTTTGTGTAAGTCAACACGTGTACAAAGGCAAATGCAGGGGAAGTTTCAAAGGTAATATACCCTTCACAAAATTGAATGCAATGAATTATACATTCGCTAATAACTAATTACAACTTTTTATTTTGCCGGTTATATGACAATGCATTGTGCTATTTTCTCACACTGCAAATGTTACTCGACTGAACCCATCAGTTCATAAAAACAAATTTGGCATCTCCTTGTCATGTTTAATATAAATCAACTGCACCATAAAATTCTGCTTTGTTTAAGCTCATGACAGTCACCAGCGTGGACCATGCAAACTTTGGCCTTTAAACTCCAAGACCATTTTTCATTATATTTCTTTGTTAGGAGGACCTGTTTGCATATAATTAAATGTGGCTTTCTTAAACCTTTACAGTTGGTAGCTTAATGTATTTTTGTTTTATTTCGAGTACAAAGGCTATATTATGCTTTTGTTGGCATCAACGCTAGTTAGTGTGCCAGCTACATAATTTTGTTCTCTGCAATATGTCAGTATTTGAGTGCCTTGGGCTCAACAGGTGGTGCTAGATAAGGTTCTGGCAAATCAAATAGGTAATGTGGTTATTTCTTTTGTCAAATTATAATTAAAAACAGTCTGTGTAAAATGAGACTTACATTTTCCTGTTTTAAAAAGGGCTCAACATCCAGTACAAATTATTTTCTATAACAAAGACCCATTAGTGAGGGAGCATACTGCCTGCATAAATGTGCAACACCTTCTCATGTGCAGTTTCTAGCTCAAAGTAAAGTTTACTTTATAAACCTGAAGTGTAAACATTGCTACATATGGTTGTGACTTTTCTACCCTTCTGTAATTCAGGAGTATGTACTTAAAACCCCACCAAAAATTTAATGGAGAATTTAAACATTGTTATCCCCTACCTTCTAGAATATTAAGAAACCCCAAACATTTTACTTAAATCATCTGGTTAATATAATTTCCTTTGTATGCTATGATATCCTAGTCCCTGATTGCAACAGGAGAATGGTCTCCATTATCAAGAAAGTGAAAAGACCCTTAGCCCAAGAGTTAGGGTTAATGTCAAGCCCCGCCAGAGAACTGGGAACTACCCCATATGTGATGAGGCAATGGGGACTCATACACTCAACTATGCCTCTGAAACCTCCCCCTGATGAAAGATGCTTCTACAGGACAGGTATATGTGCTCTTGGCGCATTACTTTTATGTGCTCAACATCATTCCAAAATGAATAAACTAAACAGTGGCTACATGCTGTCTTTGTTCTCAAGAAGAAGCCACCACTGTCTTCGTGAAAGCCAGAGTACATTTAATATTCTGGTTTGAATTTTATTGTGCCCTAAAATAAAGACATGCTAGAAAAAGAACTTATCATATAGTTCTTTTATTTGAACAAAATTTGATCCGATAATAGTAATTCATTCATGTGTGTCCATATAGCAAATTATCTGAAGAAAAACAAAGCAAATCAAGAATATTCATCTAAACTTCTTATCTCTGTGATAACATCTTGATACATGGAGACATCTGAGTACTTGGTATCTTACAGACATGACACGTAGAAGATTAATCGAAACTTCTCCAGGAATTGAGTTAGACTTTAATAAAGAACATCTGATTTTTCTTTTTTCCACCGAATTTTCTTTTCTGCCCCATAGTAAATATACTTCATTTAGATTTTGACTTTCTCTAAGTAGATGAGTTTTCTAATGTCTTCATATAATGAACATTAATGAATTATTGTGTATGAATATTCTTTAGTTCTAAGATGAAGATACATAGTTCTGACAGACTAAAGAGCATCGATATTGTGTGTCTATATTTGACTTTATTTATCAAGAATATACCTGGCTACAGCTCAGCAGTAAATCAGGTTTTCAGACTGAAAGCCAAAGATGATGAAATTTTGCACATATTTTAAATTGAAGGTTAAACAAATTGAGTGTATATCACACATTAGATCATGCTTCTGGTCTAACACCACCGTTATCAAGCTGAGTAAATGGGAACAGAACTTCTGTTTGCCTGCAGTTTTTAGATCTATAAAAAAGGGTCTGAACTGGAACTAGAGGTTTCCAGATGTTTGAAAGCACCATATCTCCTTCTTCAAGGGGAGAAAAAAAAAACACAAGGCATAAACCTAATACAGAAAAATGGGCAGGGTCCCCTGAACTTTCACTCTTTCTCCTGCTCAGCCCCCTAATTCTACCCTCTGGTTCTGGGAAATACCTAGAAAATACCTAGGGCCCCAAGGACTGGTGAAGTAGCTAATCTCTGTGGTCCTGGCCCAGGTCCACAATTCTATTACTCCAGCAATACATAATACCATGAATTTTATAAAACCTTACAAAGTATTCACTACACTTTACTTTCATCTCAATCCTTTGAAATAAGGAGAATGAATGGGTTTCATTATTGCTATTCTGGAAGTTATGAAGTTAAATATCAGTGAGATCAAGATGAACTCCAAATCCACAGTGAATACTGGTTACAACTAAGATTAGAAGCCAGAATCTCCCGGTATTGTTTCCCACCTAAGATCCCTTTCTATATGGCATACTGTCATAGGTTTTGATGCTTTACTTTTTTGCAATGTTCAAATAAGCCCTTTAAATTCTGACCATAAACATGAAAACAAAACTTTATAGAAGCTTAGAAAGAAACAACAGACAAATCACCAGACTCAATAGGCTGAAAGAACCCCTTACCATTCAATGCTATAACAAACAAACAAACAAACAAACAAAAACAGTTGCTACGATTAATGACTTTCATTATCCTCATAAGGTTTTAATTCAGAGATTTGGACTTTTACTACTTTATATTGAAGGTGTATAGCACTGAATTAACCCTAATCCATTAAAGAGTCCAATGGGCCAAAAATCTTTTTTTCCCATTTTCTCAGCTATTGGGGTAATATCAAAGAGAAAAATCTATGTTGTAAAGCTGTTGATTCTCTCCAGGCTCCTTTATAAACAATATAAATCCAATTAAAATTCTGACAGGATGTCTTTTAAACTTAATAAAATTATTTTAAAGTTTGAAAAAATGTGTGAAAGTAGGTACAAAACTTTTGGGGGGAGAAAATTTTACTACAGAGTGTTAAACATATTGTAAATATGCACTAAATTAAAACAATGAAATATTAGTTCAGGAGGTAGACAGATGCATAGAAAAGAATAGAAAGTTCGATAAATAGACTAAAGTAAAAGTTCTTTTTTTAAATTTTTTTTAATGTTTTTATTTATCTTTGAGACAGAGAGAGACCGAGCATGAGGAGGGGAGGGGCAGAGAGAGAGGGAGACACAGAATCGGAAGCAGGCTCCAGGCTCTGAGCTGGCAGCACAGAGCCCCACGCGGGGCTCGAACTCACAGACCGCGAGATCATGACCCGAGCTGAAGTCGGACGATTAACCGACTGAGCCACCTAGGCGCCCCAAAAGTTCTTTTTTAAAAATATTTTTTAATGTTTATTTATTTTTGAGAGAGAGGATAGAGTGCAAGCAGGGAAGGGCCAGAGAGAGAGGGACACAGAATCCAAAGCAGGCTCCAGGCTCTGAGCTGTCAGCACAGAGCCTGACATGGGGCTCAAACTCACCAACTGCGAGATCATGACCTGGGCTGAAGTCCAACAGTTAACTGACTGAGCCACCTAGGCGCCCCTAAAGTAGCAGTTCTTAAAATGTGATCCAAAGACCCTTGGGGGTTCTTGAGACCCTCAGAGAAGTCTACAAGGTTCTCCCTTTCCCAGCCACATATCTATGTAAGACTAGAATTTTTTTTCATCTTCTTTAAGGAAAATAAGACATCACAACAGATTGGCTGAAAAAGCAGATATGAGAATCCAACTGTCTTCTATAACACCAGACATTCAGAGATGTGCAAAAACAGTGAAACAATTCAATTTTTTCTCACCAGTTTTTTTGTAGGAAAATAAGTTTTTTTTCACAGAAAATGTTGTTTATATTAACATGTAAATATCCTTATTATTACTCTTAATGAATTAATAAATATTTTAAATAGTTCTTAGTTTTAATTTCTATTATGACAAATATCAATATATATAATCCACATAAACAAATGCTTGTTGAGAGCTTCAAAAAACGTTAAGGGTGCAAAAACATCTGCAGCCAAAAACTCTAAGAACTACTGGCCCAAATAATATATTAAAATTTAATATGTGACAAAGGCAACATTTTAAACTAGTGGGAAAAGAATAAAGTATTTAATCTTTCTGGAACAAGAAACCAATTATTTGGGAGAAGTGTGTGTCTATGGCTAACAAAGCCAAAACAACTTTCTGATTCTCCTCCTCAGTGCGAGGTGCTCTCTCAACTCCTGGCTGAATGGAAGTTGGACAGTTAATACTTAAACATTTGTCCTCATTATGCATCTTATCTTAGTTTCCACAAATGGATCCAATTCCCATCTACTGTTTCTATGATTGTCAAATTATAACACATACCACTATATGAGCTCCCTAGGGGCTGATGAGAGATTTAATCTCAGTCACAAATCTCAGATCCTCTTTTTTCTCTTAGAGTTATGACAATATCCTGCAGTGTTACTCAGGACCAGCGTATCATCCCTTCACACTGAGTACCATGGAGATAACCACTATCTTAGTCCACAAGTACCCATCAGGGTCAGAGCTTGTAGACCACACCATGAGCTGGGAACCACTGGCCAGTCCTGTCTGATACCTTCCCAGGATGCTGCCAGTGCAGCTTACCAGGACCCACGTATCTGTGAAACCCTCCTCCCTAACCTACCCCAGGTGTGGTAACCATCATTTTATTTTCTGTATTTAATGCTTTGGCATCCTTTTATAGGCCATACTCTAACTGCCACCCTTGTTTACCACCCTGGGCCCACTTGTGTCATTCCCTCTATTATGGGGGTGTGCATTTCATAGTGTACAATAACCAAGCACATTTAAACATATCTGTATCACACTTATACAACAGTAAGGGACTTCCCCTTTCCCTGATTCTTGCAGTAACTGATGGCACTCAAGACTCAAGATTGTTACTATTCTTTTCCCTGTCCACCCTGTCTCACTGTGTGTTCCCATGTGGCCCTGTGTGGTATGCCATGCCAATTCCCTAGCAAACTGTGAGTAGAATAAACTTCTTCCTTCACGACAATGACTTCGTGACTCTCTGTCTGTGCATCTTACCACACCTAACTAAACAATACGAAGTACCATCTAAAACACCAAGGGATTTCCTTTTAATCTCGAAGTGTTCCCTCTGTCTTTGCAGTCTCCTTGGAAACATCCAAATGCTCCTTGCCACTGACCTTATACTGACATGAAGCTAGATTTTAGTAACTGGCTCCTTTGTCATTCTTGGGCCTGAGACCAGTGACCTCATTTCCAATTTTTCTGCCTTCATCTTTGGTTTTGGTGTCTTACATAGAACCTTGCACCTTTACTAACTCTAAGCACTGTCTTGGTGTTTGAATTCCTCTCCCATATTCTATGGGTCTTATTACCCAAGAACAAAGCTTACCCGTTTCAATTTTTTTTTTTTTTCAATTTTTTAGATGAGAAAACTTAAGTTCATATAGGATGAACAGACTCTTTGATAGCAAATTTATTAGTGGTAGAGACAAATAATACCAAAATTTCAGTGTTCTTTTTTCTATACTATGCTCTTCATATTATATAATGCAACATCCAATACATTCATTTAATTTGCTTTTGCATTTGGCAGTGAATTTTTTAAAAAATAGAAACACATTATGTATTAATGATAAATCTTGCCTTATAGTTCTCAAAAAGAATCAAAAGTGTAAAGTGTAATAAAAAGCCATAGATACACATCTTCTTGAGAATGTGTTTACTATGTATTAAATAGTCAAACTAAAATTGATGTTAAAAATATAATTTACTACAGAGCTTGCAAAAAATTGCACTTATTTTACAAAGTACTTGGATTTGTATTGTTTTGTTTGGGTTTTATTTCAGATACTATTTCACTTGTGAATGACTTTTGCAATGCTTTCTCTCAAAAATAAAACTTTACATGCTTTTCATTTTTTTCATTGAAGTATAATAGACATATAACATTATATTAATTTCAAGTATACAGCATAATGATTCAGTATTTGTATAAACTCTGAAATGATTACCAGAATATGTCTAGTTACATTCACACCATACAAAGTTAATTCTTTTTCTTGTAATGAGAATTTTTAGGATTTATTCTCTTAGCAACTTTTAAATGGCACTACAATTGACTAGAGTCACTATGATGTATATTACACTTCCATGACTTATTTTTTTTATAACTGGAAGTTTGTATCTCTTGAGCTCCTTCACCCATTTCTCCCACCGACAACCCTCCTCCCCTCTAGTAAACACTATTCTCTTCTTGTATCTATCAGTTTTATTTTGTTTTGCTTTTTTTTTAGATTCCACATATAAGTGAAACCATATAGTATTTGTCTTTCTCTGACATTTCATTTGACATAATTCCCTAAAGATCCATCCATGTTGTTGCAAATAGTAAGAGTTCCTTCTTTTTTATGGCTGTGTAGTGTTACGTTAGGAGACTCTGTGCGTGTGTGTGTGTGTGTGTGTGTGTGTGTGTGTGTGTATTTTCCTTTATCCATTCAGCCATCTATGGATACTTAGATTGTTTCCATATATTGGCTACCGTAAATAATGCTTCAATAAACACAGACGTCCATATATCTTTTCAAATTTGTGTTTCTGTTTCTTCTGGATATATACCCAGAAGTGGAATTGCTGCATCATATGGTATTTCTATTCTTAATTTTTGAGGAACTTCCATACTGCTTTCCATAGTTGCTGCACCGATTTAGATTTCTACTAACAGTGCATAAGAGTCCTCTTCCCTCCACATCTTTTCCAATGTTTGCCATCTCTCGTCTTTTTGATAATAGCCATTTTAGCAGGTCTGAGGTGGTATCTCACTGTGGTTTTGATTTGTAGCTCCCTGATGATTAGTGATGTTGAGCATCTCTTTATGTGCCTCTATGTCTTCTTTGGGAAAAAAGTCTATTTAATTATTTAACCAGATGGTTTGGTGGGACTTATTTTAATGCTATTGAGTTATAGGAATTCTTTATATTTTTTGGATATTAATGAATATACAATTTGCAAATATTTTTTCCCATTCAGTAGGTTGCCTTTTAGTTTTGTTGATTGTTTCCTTTGCTGTGCAGAAGTATATTAGTTTGATATAGTCCTATTTATTTATTTTTGCTTTTCTTACCTTGTTTTTGGAATCAGGTTCAAAAAATCATCTCAAAGACAGATGTTGAGATTATCTCGTTTTCTTCTAGAAGTGTTATGGTTTCAGGTCTTACATTCAAGACTTTCATACATTTTGAGTTAATTTTTATGTGTAGTATAAGACAATAGTAGTGCATATGGCTATCCAGTTTTCCCAGCACCATTTATTGAAGAGACTGTCCTTTCCCCATTGTATAGTTTTGCCTCCTTTATGTGGGTTTATTTCTAGCTGTCAGTTCTGTTCCACTGATTGGTGTGCCTGTTTTTGTAACAATACCATACTGTTTTGATTACTATAGCTTTGTAATGTAGTGTGAAATCAAAGAGTGTGAACTTCCAGCTTTGTTTTTTGTTTTTGTTTTTGTTTGTTTGTTTGTTCTGTTTTCTTTTTCTTCCTGACTGCCTTGGCTATTGGGGGTCTTTTTTTGTTCCACACAAATTTTAAGTTTATTTGTTCTATTTCTCTGAAAAACCCCATTGTTTTTTTTTTTTGATAGAGATTGCACTGAATCTATAAATTGCTTTGAGTAATATGGACTTGAACAATATTAATTCTTCTAATCCATGAGCATGATATATCTTTCCATTTATTTGTGTCTTTTTCAATTTCATCAATATTTTGTCGTTTTCAACATACAGGTCTTTCACTTCCTTGGTCAAATTTATTCCTAGTATTTTATTCTTTTTGATTCAATTGTAAATCTTATTAAGTTTCTACTAACTAAAGCAACAACTAGTGCATTTCAAACAACCAAAGCCTTGAAGAAAAGAAAACTAGCAAAGGAGAAAGGCACCTTATCAAGACACACAGGTTACATCTTCCATATTGTCAAGCCAATAGATTACTCATTCTTGGTTAATTCAGAGCGATTCAGTGAAGAAAAAAAAACATGCAAAGTAAAAGAAGAAGAAGAAGAAGAAGAAGAAGAAGAAGAAGAAGAAGAAGAAAAAGAAGAAGGAAAGAAAAACAGTGACATTTTAGAATAATTTGTGTTTCTTTTTACTGTATTGGTATCCTATAGTTAAAAGTAATTAAAACTTTCAAATTAGCTACATGTAACATTTAGTTTCCTAAGTAAATATACAAAATTGTCAGTGAAGACTGGATAGCCCAGTGGTAGGCATACTGAATGCTCTCAATAATGTTAACTACATTATTATTGGTAGCAGAAGCACTCTCATACAACTCATGTGAGACCAATGCAGAAGGCTTTTGCTGAAAAAAAACAAATTTTTGAGGTAAAATGGCTGGAAAGATAAGTCATTCCAATAAGAAGGTAATTTCAGTGGGACTCATACCACTCTAAAAAATCACATAAATAAGCCCCTTAATTACTGTTTCTAAGTCCTTAAGTATAAAACAAGCAAAATAAGGATTTGGTATTTAAGCCATGCTAATTATTGAAAATTAACTTAAATATTCTCTGACCAAAATTTGGTGGGTTTTTTTCTCTTTCTTTCTACTTTCCAAGTGTCCCCGCTTCTTAACCCAGCTCAGCTAACAATATCTATGCAACCATCATTTTATTTACAAATTAGATGCTTTATTTTTGACGACCTTCAATTCTCACTATAAAAATTTCGTTAATTCTTTTAATGAATATATCTTTTAATCATACACTTGTCACCAAATCAAAGCTTTAAAATATGCTGCACATTTTCTTCATGAGATTTCCTTTGTATATCTCATAGTTAAAAAACAAAACAAAACAAAACAAAAACACTATGAGTTGCCTGGGTGGTTCAGTCATTTAAGTGTCTGACCCTTGATTTTGGTTAAGGTCATGATCTCACAGTTTGTGGGATCAAGCCCCATATCAGGGCCTGTGCTGACAGCACAGGGCCTGGTTGGGATTCTCTCACTCTCCCTCTTTCTCTGCCCCTACCCAGCTGACACACATTCTCTCTCTCATTCTCTCTCTCTAAACCTCAAAATAAATAAATGACTATTAAAAAAAAAACACTAAGAATGGCTCAAGAAAAAGCAGAAGACCTGAAAACTTCTACATATTGGATAGTGCAAAAGCTAAATATGATAAAAATTAGTAAAAATTAAATTAAAGCAATTCAGTATGTTAGCCAAACATAGGGGAAAAAACTTATGATCATCCAAATAAGAGTACAGAGAATATTTTAAAGAATGCTATATCCAACTGTAATCTTTTTAAAAAGTAAAAAATGGAAATTTCATAGAAATCTAAAAATTGAAAAGAAATTCTTAAACTGATGGAGGGCATATGCCTCCTCCTACCTCCCAAAAATACAGTAAATATGATACTCAGTGATTGGAAAAGCAGAAAAGTCATTTGGTAGAGAATGTAATTTCTACATAGAAAATCTAAATAATCCACCAGTTTAAATTAATAAGAGTTTAACAAAGTTTCTGCTTATATTATCAACACACAAAAGTCTATTCAATTTATAGACATCACCAAATATTAGTTCAAATTTACATTTAAAAAAACATTTGGGGGTGCCTGGGTGGCTCAGTTGGTTAAGCATCTGACTTGGGTCAGGTCATGATCTCATGGCTCATGAGTTCGAGCCCCACATGGGGCTCTGTGCTGACAGCTGAGAGCCTGGAGCCTGCTTCCAATTCTGTGTCTCTGTTACTCTCTGCGTCTCTCTCTCTCTCTCTCTCTCTCAAAAATAAACATTAAAAATTTTTAATAAATTAAAAAATAAAAAATTATAAAACTTATTAAAAGTGATATTTAAGAATATTTTATTAAGTTTTTTATTTTAATTACAATATCATTAACATACAGTGTTATATTAGTTTCAGGTGTACATATAATGATAAGAATAGTTTTTAGAATCAAAGAATAAGGAAGTTTCTTAACTGCAGTGCAGAAAGAAAAAAATGAAATTCAACTAAATTAAAATTAAGAGGTACTGTTCTTTACAATTTTTTTTAAAGTGCTCTAAGGAGAATAAAAAAAAAGCTGCATATTGAAAATACACAGGTATCTTACAGAATAGGGAATGTTCAACTTCATTAATAATAGAGTAAATGCTAATTAAGCTCACATAAATTTCATATTCATCATGTTTGTCAAATTAAAATCTCTGTCAGTGGAATGCAAATTGGTACAACCACCCTGGAAAACATTTTCACCATACTTGTCAAAGTTGAACATGTACATGCCCTATAACTTATCACTTAACATTCCTGAGTACATACATAATCAAATCATGTCCCCTGGTGCACATGTGCAAGAGGCAATGCTATTCACAACAATAAAATCTACAAAGAACACATAGGTCCATCAACCACAGGATGAATAAACCATGGTATACCCATACAGTGGAATACTATACAGTAATAGATGAATTATACCTAAGTGCATCGATATAGGTAAATTTCAAAAATAGAATGCCAACTATAAAAACAGAGAACAAACTGATGGTTGCCAGAGGGAAGAGGGTTGGGAATGGGCAAAATACATAAAATGAAGTGAGAGATACGGGCTTCCAGTTATGTAACAAGTCAGTCATGGGAATAAAAGGCATAAAATATGGAATACAGTCAATGATAATTATAATAGCATTGTGTGGTGACAGATTGTACCTGCACTTGTGGTAAGCATAGCATAACCTATAGAGAAGTTGAATCAATATGCTGCGCACCAGAAACTAATGTAACATAGTGTATCCATTATACTCAAACAAACAAAAAAATAATTCAATGTCGGGTACAAGATCAAGACACAAGGACTAAATACCTTATGATTCTATTTATAAAAAGCATAAAACTAGTCTCAAGAAATAATATATACATATTTTTTGTGGTAAGACCATAAAGAAAAGCAAAGAACCAATAAAATTCAGAGTGGAGGGGAAGAGAAAGGTATGTGATTGTGCATTGACACACGTGGGGCCCTAAAGTTCTGGGAATGTGTCATTTATTAATTGAATACTGTGCACATGGGTGTTTATGGCATTATTCTCTAAACTGTATACTACACTATAATTACTCTTTAAATTCATATTTTACAAGTTAAAGTAATAAATAATCCAAGTAAATTATTATTTGGAAACTTAAAAACACCTTCAGACCTTAATTACAAGCATTAATGCCAGATACTCCTTACCATAACGGAGTGCTTAAGAGTCTGAGGTGCAGGATATAGCAAATTCAAAATATTGCCATTTACACATAAGTATTCAAGTCTTTAATAAAGGAAAAATATTACTTGAATAAATTATTATCTTTGTTAACAGATGTGTAAATGAGATGTTAACTCATGTCATAGATTTACTTTTTTTTCCATTTGACATGAATGTTTTTAGTTTTTTAGTCATGCCATAAAAATATACACAAACATGTTTAGGCAAACATTATACATAAAAAATAAATTTGCCATAAAAGTACTACTCTGCTCTACAGACCTGGTTTATACTGATGGTCATATCATGCTTCTTTTTTTTTTTTTAATGTTTCTCTGAGTTCCTTTCTTTTTAAGTTTATATGTTTATTTTAAGAGAGACAGAAAGTGCAAGTGGGGGAGCAGCAGAGAGACACAGAATGAGAATTCCAAGCAGTGGGACTCTCCTCACTGACAGTGCAGAGCCCAAGGTGGGGCTCAACTCATAAACCCTGAGATCATGACCTGAGCCAAAATCAAGAGTCAGACACTTAACCGACCGAGCCACCCAGGCACCCCTCATGCTTCTTTTTATTGTCATTCAATCATTAATTAACAAATATTTTGTAATTGTATTCAACATAAAAATTATGATTCAAATGTACTCTCTGCCCTTAATGGAGACTATTTTTATTGCAAGTAAAAAACAAAATCAACTCAAATTAGCAAAAGAATAAAAGGAATGTTCTGGCACCCATAAATGAGAAGTCTAGGAATCATTTTAGATTCAGGCCCAGTAGATCCAACAACTCAAACAATGTCATCATCAGGACTCTGTTGGCCTGACACTTTCTCTCTGCTTTCTTCTGCCTGTAATGTCTTTCTTTATTCCCAGGACATTTCCACCTGGCACCAAGATAGCCGCCAGCTGCTACAGGCTGGGCACTTTTCTGCAATCCCAGCAGAAAAGACAACTTTTTCCCAGTAGCTGCAACTGAAGTCCAGCAATTTAATCTCATTCGCCGGGTTTGGTTCACATGCTAGACCACTGTGGCCAGGAAAACAAAAACAAACAAGAAAAACTAAACAGCAGAACCAGAGTGGTGTCAGCCCACCCGGCCACATGGATTAAGGTTATATATACTGGCCTCTTCCACCCAACATTAGCAGCTCTTATCAAAAGAAGGGAGACAGACTTCAGGCTGTATTACAAAGCTGTAATCATCAAGACAGTATGGAACTGGCACAAAAACACTCAGGTTAATGGAACAGAATAGAGAACCCAGAAATGGACCCACAAACATATGGCCAACTAATCTTTGACAAAGCAGGAAAGAATATCCAATGGAATGAAGACAATCTCTTTGGCAAGTGGTGCTGGGAAAACTGGACAAGGACATGCAGAAAAATGAATCTGAACCACTTTCTTACACCATATACAAAAATAAACTCAAAATGGATGAAAGACCTCAATGTAAGACAGGAAGCCATCAAAATCCTCGAGGAGAAAGCAGGAAAAAACCTCTTTGATCTTGCCGGCAGCAACTTCTCACTCAACACATCTCCAGAGGCAAGGGAAACAAAAGCAAAAATGAACTACTGGGACCTCATCAAAATAAAAAGCTTCTGCACAGCAAAGGAAACAATCAGCAAAACTAAAAGGCACCTGACAGAATGGGAGAAGATATCTGCAAATGACATATCAGATAAAGGGTTAGGATCTAAAATCTATAAAGAACTTCTCAAACTCAACACCCAAAAACCAAATAATCCAGTGAAGAAATGGGAAAAAGACATGAATAGACACTTCTCCAAAGAAGACATCCAGATGGCCAACCGACACATGAAAAAATGCTCAACATCACTCATCATCAGGGAAATACAAATCAAAACTACAATGACATACCACCTCACACCTGTCAGAATGGCTAAAATTAACAACTCAGGCAACAACAGTTGTTGCCGAGGATGCGGAGAAAGAGGAACTCTTTTGCATTGTTGGTGGGAATGCAAACTGGTGCAACCACTCTGGAAAGCAGTATGGAGGTTCTTCAAAAAATTGAAAATAGAACTACCCTATGAGCCAGCAATCACACTACTAGGTATTTATCCAAGGGATATGGGCATGCTGCTTCAAAGGGACACATAAACCCCAGTGTTTGTAACAGCACAATCAACAATTGCCAAAGAATGGAAATAGCCCAAATGTTCATCAATGGATGAATGGATAAAGAAGATGTGGTACTTGTGTACAATGGAGAATTACTCAACAGTGAAAAAGAATGAAATCTTGCCATTTGCAACTATGTGGATGGAACTGGAGGGTATTATGCTAAGCGAAATTAGAGAAAGACAAATATCATATGACTTCACTCATATGAGGACATTAAGACACAAAACAGATGAACATAAGGGAAGGGAAATAAAAATAATATAAAAACAGGGAGGGGGACAAAACATAAGAGACTCTTAAATATGGAGAACAAACAGAGGGTTACTGGTGGAGTTGTGGGAAGGGAGATGGGCTAAATGAGTAAGAGGGATTAAGGAATATACTCCTGAAATGCTAATTTGGATGTAAATTAAAAAAATAAATTTAAATTTTTTAAAAAAAGGTGAACAGATCCTGAGCAGAAAAAAACACAATAAATCTTTATAATAAGATTCACCAAAATAGAAAAATCCCAACCTCCTTGTCTACCACCTTGAAACTATCACTATCTCTCTCCCAACCTGCTCAAATGGCATCCAGTGCATCCTTCAATCTGAGCATTTACCTATTATATTCATCTGCACGTAGATGTCTTTCCTCTCATCTGTAAAATAATCTGGGGTATGTATGTGTTTTTCATTCCCTTATCTGATCATCTAGCCCAACACCTGGCAAATAATAGGTTACCCAGTGAAGTTGTATGAGTAAACATACACATCAGTGGAGATATCTGGTCTGACTGCTCATTATCACTATGTTGTATCTTGACAAGTGACTTAACAAAAGTCATATAAAATCCAAAAAATAACAGAGATTAAAACTATAGTCAAGACTTTACTTCTTTGCATTTGTTCCACTTACTCCAATACATTCAGCCTCTAATTTTATTGATATTTAATCTAGTGTCACTAAGTATTCTGTGTATCACAGTGAGTTTTCATATATGTATTTAAATATTTAATACTAAATTCAATAAGCAATATGTTGTGTGTATATAATGCAAATTGGTCCAACAATACTTATCACTATATATATTCTGGTAATATATAATAATTATAAATAAAATTGATAATGTATAATAATGTATATTATTATAAACCAAGTATTTATTTCCTAGAACTGTGTTTGTCATATCCTTGTTCCCTGAATGTAGCTCTTTTATGTATGATATATATTTAATTCTGCTCTGCTATTCCTCCAGGTGGGTTTAGACTCATCAAAGTTACCTATCTTAAGCTATAAACTATAGTTTCAGGAAACATAACTTACAGTTTGGGTGCGATCTGGTATGTTCTCTGCAACTATGGTTTATGTAGATTATTAATCTCTAGGGATTCAGACTATCTCACTTATACTTGTTTCTCTAATCAAGACTCAACCATGTGTTTGCCCAAGGGAAAAAAAAACACATTAATGCTTCCATGAATTGAATGGTTCAGTTTAGTTCTTTTAATGAGGAAGAATTATTGAAAAATGGGCTGCTTTCATTTAATGTGTTTTGCTTTCATAATGTTTCAACAGCCTTTTAACTTGCATTGCAAAAGTATGGTAGGTTTTTCTCTAAATACATAAAGTATTACTTTAATAAGAAAAATCAGGGGCACCTGGGTGGCTCAGTCTGTTGAGTGTCTGACTTCGGCTTGGGTCATGATCTCACAGATTGTGAGTTCGAGCCCCACGTCGGGCTCTGAGCTGTCTGCACAGAGCCTGGAGCCTACTTCGGATTCTGTATCTCCCTCTGTCTCTGCCCTTCCCCCATTCATACTCTGTGTGTGTGTGTGTGTGTGTGTGTGTGTGTGTGTGTGTGTGTGTGTGTCTCTCTCTCTCTCAAAAATAAATAATCATTAAAAAGAAAAAAAAAGAAAATCCAGAAGGGATTTCTCATTGGGACTATAAAAGTGAGCTTAGCCATCACCCTTCCTTCATTCTCCGTCCTATTGCCCTGTTCCTCCTTATACAAGCACAATGGTTTCATGAAAATAACAAACTGTCTGCGCTTCCACGGACTCTCCCTTCTGAGAATCCTCTTCTTCATTACTGATATTTCTGTGGAATCAGTTGTGAATAGCACAAAGATAAATTCCTTAACAAATAGAATGCTTACTTCCTGAACATGAGATTTATCAAAGGTTCCTAGTTTTCAATATTCTACCACTTTTATGTGATTTTAAGAATACTGAGACAAAAAATTAAAAAAAAAAAGGGGGGGGACACCTGGGTAGCTCAGTCAGTTAAGTGTCGGACTTTGGCTCAGGTCATGATCTCACAGTTCGTGGGTTCAAGTCCCAGCATCGGCTCTGTGCTGACAGCTCAGAGCCTGGAACCTGCTTCAGATTCCGTGTCTCCCTCTCTCTTTGCCCCTCCCCCGCGTGCGCGCGCACGGGCTCTCTCTCTCTCTCTCTCTCTCAAAAATAAATAAATATTTAAAAAAAATTTTTTTAAGAATACTCAGACATACTCTACAATTGACAACATGGACTATCTGACTTGACTTGGCTTTACTAGTGTGAGAAGTTTGGTTATGGGCAGACTGCCAGCTGTCAATCTGTCAAATTCAGATTACAAAGACTAATAGAAGCAGAAAACAGGAATCATCTGCTGCTTTCTGGTTAATGTACTATATACAAATTAATACAGCAAATGAAAGTGATTTTAGGAAGAAAAAAATGAGTCATTTACTGTCAAGTTTTCCATGGAAATTTGTTGCAAATAAACTTTAATTGGGTTCTTATTGTATTTAGTCAGCTATATTTGAAATATCTTTGAAGTGAAGAAGATCATTGACTCACATTTTTAGAAGAAATGATTGAAGAGTAACCTTTTAAAAAAACTCATGAATACAAATGGATTTTAATGGAAGTCTATTATCGCCTCAATGCTTGTATGCAATGGCATTAATATTAATGAGAGTTAGACATACGCATTTATGAGAGATGAATAGACTCTTATTGTGTTTACTACAGGACTGTTTGGCTTGTCCAGAAACTTGTAGTGTTAAACTCAACCACAGTTGCCAATAACAATGAATATAAAGAGAATAGGAGACTTCTAATATTTACACCTTTTTTTTCTCTTCCTCTTTCTTAAGGATATTCCATTTCCTGTAGGAAATGGGATATTTAAATATGTGCACTTATTGGTTTGTAAAATTTTGCTTCAAGTGACAAGCTCACATCCTGCATAAATAATAAGATAGAAATGAATATGTAGTAGGCTGGATTTATTCCTCTAAGGGTTAACTTCCATTTCTGTAAATTGGTTTGTACCCTATTTCAGCTCTTATGTGTCTGTGCATCTGGGCATTTTCTTTGGCTCTTTCTTGGTGTACTGAGATCATCAGAGATTCGCTAGTAATTGACCTGTTTAGATTGCATATGAGTGGCATCTGTTAAAAGATAATGCAGTCCTGCAGTTCACTATTAAGTGCTGGCCACATTATTAACTTGTGGCCAAACCAGTATAAAGACTCCTGAGACATCCTTTTCCTTCAGACAACTTCATTTTATTCTTACTGTGATCTCCATCACAAATGAAGCACTTTGGTTGAGAACAAAGATCTGTGTATCATACAGCTTGTTTACCCCATGTATGCGGTAGTTATTTAATCCTTATGGTCTCATTTTCATTCACCCTCTCCATCTCTCCACAGGCTCCCCACCCCAAGAATAACAACTACTAAAAATCAACACAGCTCTTCCCAGGAGAGAAAAGATCAATATAATGTGGAAGTCAGATGAGTTAACCTCTACTACTTACTTAAATGATGAAGACCACCACCACTAACATATCGTTTCTGTGCTTCAGAAGATGGATGGATCTTGAATTTTTTTTCAAATGCCCAGGCATGCCTTATTTAGTAGAAAGCACAGGTCAGAGCAATACCTGCTTTCCTTTTGTGACACTAACAAATGTCAATTTGAGCCAAACTTTGTATGGGAAAGCCAGAGGTTAGCAAGTTAACAAAGATACTCTCCTGGATATAACAGAAGAGCAAAATTTCTGATCTACATACTTAACGATGGGAAATGAAATATAATGCTATGAGGCTGGCAATAATCTAGAGGCTACTTAACTATACACAAAAAGGGGGAAGCACTCTTTTAATATAGATAAATGGAATTCAGTTCAAGTTTTAAAACAGCAATAATAACACCATTTCAAGTGAAATTGATATTTTAGAATATTTTAATAGAATAATTAAAATATTTGAAAGTATAAGACTTAAAATTATTGATAATTATTAGTTAATAATGATAATTCTCTGTGGGTTATATGGAAAATAAGAAGCATCCTTGCCTACGCTCCAGCAGGTAAAGGGACTTTTTCTGTCGAAGTACATGGCAATAATCAGACCACTTCACAGAAGATCCAAAGGACCTTGGAAATGATCCAGCAGATAAACAGAGTCAGGAAAGAGGAATTAATCACCTCTGGGGTTCCTACTTGCTGGGGGATTAAAGTTCAGATTACAATGTCCACAATCATGTGTTTGCACCTTGCAATATACTACTATGGTTCTGATTAAGGGTGGAGATCCATCTTTTTAAAGCAGTCCCCAGGAAGTATCTGGGAGATCTGGAGCTTGACAAAGATTGCCATGTTGTAAGAGACTCAGCCAAACTGACAAGTTCAGGAGAAAGAGGGCTAACAGGAGCACTGAGAATAATCAGGAAACTGAGACAGAGACTCAGATTCACACAATAAATCCACATGGTAGACCTACTAGTTAAAAAAAAAAAAAAAGTAGTTTGGTAAATAAACAAATTCAAACCAAAAATCAGCTCCGGAAATCAGCTGCTGGAGGGACTAGCACTCTTAGCATGAATTATATAACCAGGTGTAGAGAGCATTACCTTAGGCTCTGAGTGAACTGCAGGTCAAGGACAAGACAGTCATTCAGCAAACTACTTCCCTTTCTTCTTGAGCATTTAGCTCAACTGTGTGTGCTGCAATCCCTACAGTTAGACAACACGAGGTGACTGCACTCTGGGCCATGACATGGACTGTAAGTGGAAGTATACTGTATCCAGCCTTCCAGTCCAGACCCATAAAATCCTCCTGCGTTACCCTGCAGCCTCTCTCTTCTTCAACTGCTGGCTGAGTAGAGAGCACACAGAGATCCCAGAAAAGGATAAAGCCACAAGATGAAAGAAGCCTGGGACCCAGAGCTCGCACGACTGCTCCTGTCCCTGGTGCCAAGTGAACTTTGCATGAGTAAAAGTAAACATCTGTGATGCTTTTACACCACTCTTACATCAGCCTAAACTATTTTTTAAGAAGTACCACAAACATTTTCAGCAACTGCCATTGGACAGGGCTAAAAATAACACGTGGCTATTCTGTAGGGTTTTTTTATTTTTTTAAATTCAAACTTAGGGTATGAAACTATAATATTTAAGTAGATTCAAATGAACAAAAATAATAGATGTCAGAGTGGAAATTAATAAAATAGAATACAAATACACAAGACAGAAAATTAATGAAGCCAAAAGCTATTCTTTGAGAAAATGAGTAAAATTGATAAAACTAAACAGACTGGGCAAAATATTTACAAGTCATCTATGAAATTAAAAAATTTGTATTTAGAACACCTAAAAGATTCCCAATAACAATATTGTCAATAACAATAACAAAGAGCAATTTTTTAAATGGGAAATACTTTTGTAAATTTTTATTTTAATTTGCTAGTTAATATACAGTATTATATTAGCTTCAGGTGTACAATACAGTTATTCAACAATTCCCTGTATCATCAAGTGCTCATCATGACAAGTGCACTCCTTAATGCCATCACTTACTTAACCCATCCCCCCAACCCACCTCCCTTCTGGTAACCGTCAGTGTGTTCTCTATACTTAAGTATCCGTTTCTTGATTTGTCTCTGCTTTTTTCACCTTTGCTCATTAGTTTTTTTTTTCCTTAAATTCTACCTATGAATGAAATCATATGGTATTTGTCTTTCTATGACTGACTTATTTCACTTTGCATTATACTCTCTAGCTCCAACCATTTCATTGTAAATGGCAAGATTTCATTCATTTTTATCTTTTTAAAAAATGTTTGTTTATTTTTGAGAGAGATAGAGACTGAGCATGAGCTGGGGAAGAGCAGAGAGATGGAGACACAGAATCCGAAGCAGGCTCCAGGCTCCAAGCTGTCAGCACAGATCCCGATGCAGGGCTTGAACCTACAAACCATGAGATCATGACCTGAGTTGAAGTCAGATGCTTAACCAACTGAGCCACCCAGGCACCCCAAGATTTCATTCATTTTTATGGGTGAGTAGTATTCCATTGTATGTATATATACATACATACCACATCTTTATTTTTCATCAATCGATAGACACTTGGGCTGCTTCCACACCTTGACTATTGTAAATAATGCTGCTATAAACATAGGAGTGCATGTATCTCTTTGAATAACGCTTTTGTATTCTGTGGGTAAATACCCAGTAGTGTGATTGGTGGATCTTAGGGTAGTTTTATTTTTAACTTTTTGAGGAATCTCCATACTGTTTTTCACAGTGGCTATACCAGTTTGCATTCCCACCAATAGTGCAAGAGGGTTCCTTTTTCTCCACATCCTTGCCAACACCTATTGTTTTTTGTGGTGTTCATTTTAGCCATTCTGACAGGTGTGAGGTGATATCTCATTGTAGTTTTGATTTGCATTTCCCTCATGGTAAGTGATGATGATCACCTTTTCATGTGTCTGTTGGCCATCTGTATGCCTTCTTTGGAGAAATGTCTGTTCATATCTTCTGCCGATTTTTTAATTGGATCATTTGATCTTTGGGTATCTTTATATATTTTAGATACTAAACCTTTACCAGAGATGTCATTTACAAATATCTTCTCATATTTTCTAGGTTGCCTATTAGTTTTGTTGATCATTTCCTTCATTATGCCAAAACTTTTAATTTTGATGTCATCCAAATAGTTTATTTTTGCTGTTGTTTCCCTTGACTCAGGAGACATATCTAGAAAAAATTGCTACAGCAAATGTCAAAGAGGTTACTACCTGTCTTCTCTTCTAGGATTCTTATGGTATTAAGCCCCACATTTAGGTCTTTAATCAAAAATAGGAAATAATTTTTAACAGATACTTCATCAAAGAAGATATATGAATGGCAAATAAACCATGAAAAGATGTTTAACATTGTTAGTTATTAAGGAAATACAAAATAAAACCACAATGAATTGCAACTACACAATAATTTTTAAAGTTGGTATGATTATAAATATGAATACGTATAAACACTAATACCAGTTCAAGAATTTAAGAGGTTGACCATACCACCCATTGGCAAAAATATGGAGGTGGTTTTTTTTGCTATGTATATACATATATAATACATAATACATACATATTATACATATATAATACATGTATGTATAATAATACATATATAATATATACTCAGCCATATATATATCCATTCAACAATTGATAGACATTTGGTCTCTTTCTATAATTTGGCTATTGTTGATAATGCTGCTATAAATATCAGGGTGCATGTGCCCCTTCAAATTTGTATTTTTGTATCATTTGGGTAAATGTCTACTAGTGCAATTGCTGGGTCATAGAGTAGTTCTTTTTTTAACATTTTGAGGGACCTCCATACTGTTTTCCAGAGTGGCTGCACCAGTTTGTTTTTCCACCAACAGTGTAGGAGGGTTCCCCTTTCTCACCAACACCTATTGTTTCCTGTGTTGTTAATTTTGTCATTCTGACAGGTATGAGGTGATATCTCATCATGGTATTGATCTGTATTCCCCTGATGATGAGTGATGTTGAGCATCTTTTCATGTGCCTAATAGGGTGCCTATTAGGGTCTTTATGTCTTCTTTGGAAAAATGTCCATTCATGTCTTCTGCTCATTACTTCACTGGATTATTTATGCTTTTGGTGTTGAATTTGATAAGTTCTTTATAGATTTTGGATACTAACCCTTTATCAGATACGTTGTTTGAAAATATCTTCTCCCATTCTGTAGGTTGTCTTTTAGTTTTGTTGATTGTTTCCTTTGCTATGCAGAAGAAGCTTTTTATCTTCATACAGTCCCAACAGCTAATTTTTGTTTTTGTTTCCCATGCCTCCAGAGACATGTTTAGTAAGAAGTTCCTATGGCTGAGATCAGAAAGGTTGCTGCTTGTGTTTTTCTCTAGAATTTTGATGGCTTCCTGTCTCAGATTTAGTTCTTTCATGTATTTTGAATTTATGTTTGTGTATGGTTTAAGAAAGTGGGCCAGTTTCATTCTTCTGCATGTTGCTGTCCAGTTTTCCCAACACCATTTGTTGAAGAGAATGTCTTTTTTTTCCATTGGATATTCTTTCCTGCCTTGTCAAAGACTAGTTGACCATACAGTTGTGGGCCCATTTCTGGGTTTTCTATTCTGCTCCACTGATCTATGTGTCTGTTTTTGTGCCAATACCATACTGTCTTGATCACTACTGCTTTGTAATACAGCTTGAAATCCAGTAGTGATGCCTCCTGCTTTGCTTTTCTTTTTTTTTTTTTATATGAAATTTACTGTCAAATTGGTTTCCATACAACACCCAGTGCTCATCCCAACAGGTGCCCTCCTCAATGCCCATGACCTACCCTCCCTTCCCTCCAACCCCCCATCAACCCTCAGTTTATTCTCAGTTTTTAAGAGTCTCTTATTTTGCTTTTCTTTTTCAATATTACTTTGGCTATTCAGGGTCGTTCTGGTTCCATACAAATTTTAGGATTGTTTGTTCTACTTCTGCGAAAAATACTGTTGGTATTTTGACAGGGATTGCATTAAATTTGCAGATTGCTTTCAGTAGTATAGATATTTTAACAATATTTGTTCTTCTAATCCATGAGCATGGAATGTCTCCCATTTCTTTGTGTTATCTCCAATTCTTTTTTCATATGTTGTCTATAGTTTTCAGAGTATAGATCTTTTACCTTTTTGGTTAAGTTTATTCCTGGGGATCTTACTGTTTTGGTGCAATTGTAAATGGGATCAACTCCTTGATTTCTCCTTCTTCTGCTTTATCATGGGTGTATAGAAATACAACAAATTTCTGTACATCGATTTTATATCCTGTGACTTTGCTGAATTTGTGTATCAGTTCTAGTAATGTTCTGGTGGAGTTTTTTGGGTTTCCTGTATAATGTATCATGTCATCTGCAAACAGTGAAAGTTTGACTTTTTCCTTGCCAATTTGGATGCCTTTTGCTTCTTTTTGTTATCTGATTGCTGTGGCTATGACTTTCAGTACTATGTTAAATAACAATGGTGAGAGTGGACATCATTGTCTTGTTCCTGACCTCAGAGGAAAAGCTCTCACTTTTCCCCCACTGAAGATGATATTAGCTGTGGTTCTTTTGTATGCAGGGAGTTTCTTTTTGTTTTTTTGTTTGTTTGTTTGTTTTGTTGTTTTGTTTTTGTTTTTTGCTTCCATAAATATTTTTCACATTTTTTTTAAATTTACATCCTAGTTAGCATATAGTCCTATAAAGATTTCAGGAGTAGATTCCAGTGATTCATCCCCTATGTATAACACCCACTGCTCATCCCAACAAGTGTCCTCCCCAATGCCCCTTACCCATTTATCCCATACCCCCCTCCCAAAATCCCTCCAGCAACCCTCAGTTTGTTCTCTGTATTTAAGAGTCTCTTATGTTTTGTCCCCCACATCCTTGCTTTTATATTATTTTTGCTTCCCTTCCCTTATGTTCATCTGTTTTGTATCTTAAATTCCACATATGAGTGAAGTCATATGATATTCGTCTTTCTCGGACTGGCTAATTTTGCTTAGCATAACCCTCTAGTTCCATCCACATAGTTGCAAATGGCAAGATTTCATTCTTTTTGATTGCTGAGTAATACAGGTAGTTTCTTAAAGTTAATCATGCCCATACACTATGATCCATGCTACAACATGGGTGAATAGAAAAATAATTATACTAGGTGAAAGAAGAGAGACATAATATAGTGCATAACACTTTACATAAAGTCTAACAAATGTTAAAGAAATCTATAGTGAGAAAAAGCACATTAGTGGTTGCCTGGGGACAGAAGAAAACGTACAAGATGCAAAGGTGTACAAAGGAACTTTTGTGAGTGATGAATATGCTCATGATCTTAACAACAGTGATAATTTCATTAGTGTATACATATGTCAAAACTTATCAATTGTATACTTTAAATGTTTGATTTATTTGCATTAATTATGCTTTAACAAAACTGTTAAAAAGGGATCAACAGGGGTGCCCGGGTGGCTCAGTCATTTGAGTGTCCGACTTCAGTTCAAGTCATGATCTCACAGCTTGTGAGTTCGAGCCCCACGTCAGGCTCTGTGCTGACAGCTCAGAGCCTGGAGCCTGCTTCGGAATCTGTGTCTCCCTCTCTCTCTTCCCCTAACCCACTCGCATTCTGTCTCTGTCTCTCTCAAAAATAAACATTAAAAAATGTTTTTTTAAAAAGGGATCAACAAAAATAAGTATTCATATTTTCTAGTTGGCTGCATAATAAATGTTTAAAATAGATTAAATTATATAGTTCATGGGAAATTTTTAGAATGTCTATATGTCTAAAGCCCTTTACTCATAATCAGTTCACTCTGCACAGGGACAGGGAAACAGGTGACGCTGTACATGGAAGCCATTGGAAAAGCTTCAAATGATGATGATGTTAGCCAACAGTTTTTGAACATTTGGTCGGGCATTTTTGTAAGCATGTTAAAGCTATTGACTCAGTTCATTCTCATAGCAAAACTTTGGAATGCGTAGTAAAAAAGTTAACCCATATTTATTGATGAGAAAACTGAGGCACAAAAAAAGCTTTTGTATCTTATTCAAGGTCAAATATCTATTAAGTAGCCAAACGGTTATATAAGGTACCCAAAACAAACCACCATAGGATAGAAGAAGTCAAAATTAAATCTAGGCCTCTGGATTTCCAAATCAAGTCTTCAGTGTCTAGCAGACACATAGATCTATTAACTATTGACTATTAAATGTGTACTATATGTCAGACATCATGATAAGCTTTTCACACGAAAAGCTCGATAAGCAAATCACATGAGGAAATTACTCGAGCATTTTCTCATGTGATTTTCAGAATAATTCATGCTACAGATGAGGGCAGTCAGGCTTAGAATGGATGAGTAACCTGGCCACAGACATATGACCACTAAGTGCCAAAGTTTAAATTTGAATCCAGGTCTGTTACAAACATCTTTGCTTTTTACTACTCTCTCTGATGTCTCTTTGCAATGGCAATTGTATCGTGGTAACAAATTTAACTCCTACCACAACACTCGTGTTCTTAGAAAAGACTAATTCACTCATTTTGTCAGATTTGATCTTCCACATGAGACCCACCAACATCACGTCACTAACCTCTGTTTAACAGAGAAAAGTTAACCAGAAGTCCAATCCGGTTTAAAGCTTAGCATGATCCGATAACTCTGACAGTCCTTTCAGGTACTATTCCACATCTAATGGATAAAAATGCTCATCAGTCAGTCTCTCTTCTCTCTTCCATTCCCCAATTTTCTCTCTACTGCCATGTCTAGATTTATGAAAGGAAAGATGTGTAAGATAAATTGGCATTGATTATGGGAGCACAGTCCTCTTATTCAGGCAGTGCCCCTGTACTTTTGTCAGCCTCTTTCGGTGACTGGCATTCTGTTCTCTCTTTAGACTTGGAAAAATTCCAGGGGAATGCCCTAGCTGACCTTAGCTGCTTCCATAAACCCCACTGAGGTCTGACTTCAACTTCAGTTTGCTCCTGGTCACATATTATTAGGTTGTCTGTTCCACAGTCCTCATTACAAAGTCACCTTGCCCCACTATGGCTGCCACTGATGCCTCTGTCAAGATCCTCAACTAGAAATACCAGTCCATTCCACACAGAGTCCAAGAGGGTACAGGAAAGATAAAGTCCCAGCACGTCTGCCTGCCTGGCCAGACTCTGCCAGCAAGTCCGTTCTGATTTGGCCACGCTTTGTTGCTATGAAGTGCCATTCAAGACAACCACCTCACACATTCCCAAATGGAAAGTGAAGGTAAAGGCACCCACTCTCTAAGTTGCCCTCATTTACTTGCACAACTCCCTTTTCTGACTTTAGAAATCAGGAATGTGTGTTGCTCCTCTTGTTTTCCTACCTAGCTTTTTCTTCTGAAGGAAAAAGTAAGTTTCCCTCTCCTTTTTTATGGGACCTCCCTTTACAAAATGTTATGGTCTCACAGACAGCATGCTAAAAAAAGGAGTTAGAGAAATTCAGATGTCCTTTGGTCAAGGTACTATTGTAGCCTACACTGCTACTATTCTGATGCAAAATTATATTTTGTTTAAGAGTAGTAACTAATTGTTATCTAATGCTTTTTCTTTATAATCCTTCTGTAACAAATTTTAACCTACTCCTAAGCAGAAGCATGCTTTCAAAAAGGCAAAGTTGTATCAATAATTTTAAAATATTCATGGATGTAAATTGTACAGAATAGTACAAATGATATGTTAATGAAGAATCATTTGACAACATTGTAAATATGTATTATTTGATTATAAGTTGATATTGTTTTATTAAAATATGTTAAGTGGTTATCTGATTATTAATGGAGTTTGAGAATGAGAAAATAATTTTTGATGTTAGTTTTCGATTCTTATCAATGTTGCTGAAAAAAGTCCTAGTTTTGTCATCAGACTGTTTTTGAAAAATCAGAAAATAGCATTTTTTAAATGATTTGAGTGTAAATTAAATTTTCTTATAATTGCTTCCATTCTATCTTCAACACAGAATATTTACATTATTGTGAATTCCTCATTCTTACACTGTGCCATGATGTGATTTGACCTTCATCAGCACAAATATAATTGTAAACACAAATACCAACCTGGGCACTGAAACCGCATGGTACTTCTAATTTATCTCCACATTATGCCTCTTTAGTTCCTTTATGTTACCTTTTTTTCCCAAAACAATATGCTTTTTTTATTTGCTTTATTTTTTTATTTATATTATTATTTATTTATTTTTATTTTTTTACATTTTATTTAATTCCAAGTCAGTAAATATATAGTGTAATAATGATTTCAGGAGTAGAATTTAGTGATTCATTACTTACATATAACACTCAGTGTTCATCCCAACAAGTGCCCTCCTTAATGCCCATCACCATTTAGTGCATCTCCCCACCTACCACCCCTCCAGCAACCATCAGTTTGTTCTCAATAGTTAAAGAGTCTCATGGCTTGCCTCCCTCTCTGTTTTTTTTTTTTTTACATTTATTTATTTTTGAAAGACAGAGAACAAGTGGGGGAGGGGCAGAGAGAGAATGAGACACAGAAACCAAAGCAGGCTCCAGGCTCTGAGCTGTCAGCACAGAGCCCAACGTGGGGCTCAAACCCATGAATTATGAGATCATGGCCTGAGCTGAAGTCAGATGCTTAACCAACTGAACCACCCAGGTGCCCCTCCCTCTCTGTTTTTATCTTATTTTTCCTTCCTTTCCTTTATGTTCATCTGTTATGTTTATTAAATTCCCCTATGCTCATCTGTTTTGTTTCATGTGATATTTGTCTTTTTCTGACTTATTTTGCTTAGCAATAACACATTCTAGTTCCATCCACATTTTTGCAAATGTCAAGATCTCATTCTTTCTGATCCTCGAGTAATACTCTATTGTATACATATACATCTTATTTATCCATTCATCAGTCAATGAACATTTGGGCTCTTTCCATTATTTGCCTATTGTTGACAGTATTGCTATAAACATTGTGGTGCATGTGCCCCTTCAAAACAACACTCCTGTGTCCTTTGGATATTTGGATAAATACCTAGTAGTGCAATTGCTGGGTTGTAGGTGCAATTAATTTTTTGAGGAACCTCCAAATTGTTCTCCAGAGTGGCTGCATCATTTTGCATTCCCACCAGCAGCGAAAGTGTTCCCCTTTCTCTGCATCCTTGCCAACATCTGTTGTTTCCTGAGTTGTTAATTTTAGTATGTTAGTTATCTTTTAAATAAAAATTCCAAATGTAAAATTCCTTACCAGGAATTCACAGGTCCAAAAAACAGTAAGATATCTCATTTAAACTTTAACATAAAACAACCACCCTGTAGTAAGCATCTATACTTTTTAGGCATTTTAATATACAAATTTCATTTAATCTCCACATGAGCTTGATTTTATTATCTTCATTTTACAGAGATTCAGCAAGTTCAAATGACTTACATAGTTAGCTGCAAAGTGATGAATAAACACAATCTTTCCAGTGCCAAATACCATGTTTTTATCACATCACAATACATTCTGTTTCATATTAAATAATATGCATACATGATATTACCATAAGAATACAAAATAATAGCTATTTTTAGTATGTCTACAATGTAGTATATATTTATATGTGGGCCCAATGATAAAAAGATTCTCTACAAAGACCCATTAATTAAAGTTGTGATGCTAGAATTAGTAATCAATCTAGACTTGGAGAGAGGTAACACTCTCCAATCAATAAATTAATAAAATATCAATCAGCATCGTAAGTATATATTTTTACAGTCAGCCTCTTAAATTTGAACCAAAGGCATTCTGCATAGAATACATTTTAAAAGTCCTTAACCTTGCTTTCAGGAAACAAAACACCTTATAAAAATCTAAGGAACATCTCCAGTATACATCTACTACCTTCTTTGACCGTGTCTATCACAGTTCAATGCCAACTTCCAGCTTTCACAGTTTGGCAAAAACACTGAAATAGGATTGAGATAAATTCAATAAGCTTTTTCTTAGAGAAAAATACCTTAAACTCTGTCTGCTAATCATGTTTTAAAAGCATATTATTTGTGCACAAGTTACTTTTAAAATTCTATTCTCAGGATTTCTAGATAAACTGATGAAGTTCAAGCCCAGGCCACAAGGAAAGGAAGGAAAAATAATTAGCAAATTTATAAATATAATATACTCCCATGATGAAAAAAACAGTACTGTTGAAGTAAGATCTTACTTCTCAATTGCAGTAGCAATATGCAAAATTGGGCTGTCTATATCCCAGCTATGAAATACAAGAAGAAAACTACAATAAATATAAGATATACAATTGTTTACACATAGATAGGATTGCCCTTCATTAAGGAAGAATATCTACTTTGGCAAACAAACAAATGCAATTGGAACCCTAATTACTTTGTTTGCTCCTCCCTCTACTTGTTCATCTCTACCCATGCATGTACCTATCCCTGGATTCTCATTTTTAAGTAGGAAATGAAGAAACCATCCTGTCAAAAAAGAGAGAAGTGTATATACCTCTCTAGTGGTTTTTCTAGGCAATTCAGTTGAGCTGAACAGGAATTCTCATTAGTTCAATATAGATAAATAAGAATCCCTGGTTGAGGGATGACATTATTCTTCCTTTCTTTCAAAACTCTGTCTAAATCTGACCTCCAAGGAACCCTTCTTCGTACCTTCTGCTTATCCCTTATCCATAAAAATGCATATAGATCTTTTAATCCATATGCATTTATACTCTTGCACAGTTTCAATGTACATTATTTATATGTGGTTCTATTATTGCTATCATTGCCAATGGCTAAATATGTGTGTGTCGTGTGCATATACATACATATATAAGTAGAATATATATCTATAAATATATAAATATAGCCTCCAACCATAAAACCTTCCATTATTTTTATATCCATGTACTACTGAGCATAGAGCTATGACAGGGAAGGCACACTTAGATGTTAACAATGTCACACTGTATGGACATACTGCTGGTCACTGTCAAAATGACCAAGAGCAGGTGATTTCATTTCCAGTTATCATCTGTATTTCTGCAGAAACTTCTTTAAAATACATACAAACTTCTGAATCCCACAGGGCCCCACTCTGCGTAGCACCGAGTTAATGATGCTGTAACTAGCATCATTGATAAGCTTTATCAGGAAAACACTTGATCACTTGGCAAGATGTAAATGGATGTCCTGGCAGCAAATCTTATGAAGGTTTCTGAAAAAGACTGTTCTGTTTCAAATTATCTTCAAGAAAAAGACAGTAATTAGAATTCATGATGTCAGGAAGGTAACTGCCAAGAGAAGTAAAGCTGCTTTTGGAAACATACAAAGCCAGAGGCTTCTGATTCATGTTTAAATCACACAGAAAAAAAAATGAATTAAATCTTATTAAAATTGAACTAAAATCTTAAAGTGACTCAATTTAATAATTCAACTCAATATAAAATCACTGCTTGTCCATGGAAGAATAAGTGTCTACTACTTGTTCAGAATTTTTTAAAATCTTTATTGAGATATAATTCACATATCACATAATTCACTCATTCAAACTGTGTAACTCGATGAACTTTAGTATATTCACAGATATGTGCAAACACCACTGTGGTCAATTTTAGAATATTTTCATTACAAAAAAAAAAAAAAAAAAAAAAAAACCTGTACACTTTACCTGCCATTCCCAATTCCCCCTTAATCCCCAGCCCTAAGAAACCACTAATTTACTTCTTTCTACGTGGATTTACCTACTCTGGAGTTTCACATGAATGGAATCATAATTTATGGACTTCGTGACTATTTTTTTCACTTAGTATAATGTGTTTGATTAGTACTACATTCCTTTTCTGTGGCTAAATAATATTCCATTGTTTGGATATACATTTCATTTATTTATCTATAGATGGACATTTGGATTATTTCCATCTTTTTGGCTATTATGAATAATGTTGCTATAACCATTCACGTACAAGTTTTTGTGTAGACATATGCTTTCATTCCTCTTCAGTACATACAAAGAGTGGAGTTGCTGGATCATATGACAACTCGATCTTCAAATTTTTTTATGTCTTTCATTTTTTTTTTTTGAGAGAGTGCAAGATGGGGAGGAGCAGAGAGAGAAGGGGACAGAGGATCCCAAGTGGGGTCTGCACTAACAGTTGACAGCAGCAAGCCTGATGTGGGGCTTGATCACTAACTGCGAGATCATGACCTGAGCCACCTAGGTGCCTGTGATCTTTAATTTTTAACTGAGGAACTAACTACCAGACTCTTCAAAGAAGCTGCACCATTCTACATTCCCACCAGCAGGGTAAGAGAATCTGATTTCTCCATAACCTCATTATTATCTGGTTGTTGTGTTTTGTTTTTAAGCCATCCCAGTATGTGTGAAACAGTATCTAATGATGGTTTTGATTTGCATTTTCCCAATAATTAATAATGTCAAGCATCTCTTCATGTGCTTTTTGGCCATTTGTACATCTTCTTTGAAGAAATATCTCCTCAGATAATCTGCCTATTTTTAATCATCTTTTTGTCATTTTATTATTGAGTTGAAAGAGTTCTTTATATTTCTAGGTACAACATCCTTATGAGATCTATTATGGACTGACTTTTCACTTTACTTTTTTCCAGCTTTACTGGGATATCATTCACATGTAACATTGTGTAAATTTAGAGGATACAATCTGATGATCAGATACACATGTATACATTGTGAAATGTCGACCACAATAAGATTACTTAAGATTACATGCTTCCCCCATCTAATTACCCTTTTTTTTTGTTATTGTTGTTAAGATGAGAACATTTAAGATGAATTCTCACAGCACCCTTTAAGTATACAATACAATGTTCTCAACTATATCACCATGCTGTACCTTAAATCCTCAGAAGTCATTCATCTGATAACTGGAAGTTTGTACCCTTGATTGGCATCTCCCCATTTTCCCCACTCCCTGGTAACCTTGATATTTTTCTCTGAGTTTGGCCCTTTTAGGATCCACATATAAGATCATACAGCATTATCTTTATGTAACTTATTTCACTTAGCAAGATGCCCTCCCGTTTATCCATGTTGTTGCTAATGTCAGAATATCCTACTTTTTATGGCTGAATAGTATTCTATTATCTATATATACCACATTTTCTTTATCCACTCATCTATTGATGGGCACTTAGGTTGTTTCCATATCCTGTAAATACTGCTGCAATGAACACGGGAATGCAGGTATCTCTCCAAGATAGTGATTTCATTTCCTCTGGCTATATACCAAAGAGTGGGATTGCTTGATCATGCAGTAGTTCAATTTTTAGTTTTTTGAGGAACCTCCATACTGTTCATAGTGGCTAAATTAATTTACATTCCCACCAACAGTCTACAAAGGTTCTCTTTTCTCTATATCGTCATCAGTATTTGTTATCTCTTGTCTTTTGATGACATCCATTCTAACGCATGTGAATGTGGAGTTTTACAATTTCAGCTCTTACATCTAAGTCCTTAATATATTTTGAGGCAATTTTCGTAAATGACAAAATGGTCCAATTTCATAGTTATGCATTTAGATATCCAGTTCTACCAACACTATGTATTGAAGAGATTACCCTTTACTCACTGAGTATTCTTGGCTCCATATCAAATATTAATTGGCCATCCCTGTGTGGGTTATTTCTAGGATCTCTATTTTGTTCCATTGATCTGTTTTTGTCTTTTGCCAGTACCTTAAAATTGTAATTACTATATATTTGTAACATAGTTTGAAATTGGAAGCATAGCACCTCCAGCTGTATTCTTTCTCAAGATTTCTTTGACTATTTGCAGTCTTTTGTGATTCCATGCAAATTGTAGGATTTTTTTTCTATTTGTGAAAATATCGCCAATGGAATTTTGACAGGGATTGCATTGAATCTACAGATGGCTTTGGATAGTGTTGACATTTTAACAATTTTAACTCCTCTGATCTGACATGAGATATCTTTCCATTTATTTCTGTCTTTCAAATTTCTTTCATTTTGGTGTCTTAAAGTTTCAGTGTGCAGATCTTTCACTTCCTTGGATAATTCCTAAATGTTTTATTCGTTTTGATGCTATTGTAAATAGGATTCTTTTTGTATTTCTTTTGCAAATAGTTCACTGTGAGTGTATAGAAACAACTGATTTTTGTAAGTTGATTTTGCATCTTAAAACTTTTACTGAATTTGTTTATTAGGTCTAGTAGCTTTTTGGTGGAGTTTTCCCACATATATAATCTTGTCATTAGCAAACAGAGACCATTTTACTTCTTCCTTTCTAATTTTAATGTCTTATACATCTTTGTCAAACTTTCACCGTTGAATATGAGGTTAGCTGTGAGTTTGTCATAGACAGCCTTTATTATGTTGAAGTATGTTCCTTCTAAACCCAGTTTGCGGAAAGTTTGTATCATGAATCAATGGGGAAATGTGTCAAATGCATTTCCCGCAACTATTGAGATGATCACACAGTTTTTGTCTGTGTATGTTTAACTATCCTTGCATCCCAAGGATAAATCAATAAACCAATTTGACCATGGTGTATGATCTTTCTAATGTACTGTTAAATTCAGTTTTCTAGTATTTTGTTGAGAATTTTTGCATCTTTATTAGGGTATATATTGGTCTGTAGTTTTCTTTTCTGAATGTACCCTTATCTGGCTTTGGTATCATTACAATGCTGGCCTCATAAAGTAAGTTTGGGACTGTTCCCTTCTCATTAATTTTTTTGAAAGAGTTTGAGGAAAATTTGGCATTAATTCTTCTTTAAATGTTTTACTATAATATTATTGTCAAATTGGTTTCCATACAACACCCAGTGCTCAGCCCAACAGGTGCCCTCCTCAATACCCATCACCCACCCTCCCCTCCCTCCCACCCCCCATCAACCCTCAGTTTGTTCTCAGTTTTTAACAGTCTCTTATGCTTTGGCTGCCTTCCTCTCTAACCTCTTTTTTTTTCCTTCCCCTCCCCCATGGTCTTCTGTTAAGTTTCTCAGGATCCACATAAGAGTGAAAACATATGGTATCTGTCTTTCTCTGTAGGACATATTTCACTTAGCATAACACTCTCCAGTTCCATCCACATTGCTACAAAGGGCCATATTTCATTATTTCTCATTGCCACATAGTACTCCATTGGGTATATAAACCACAATTTCTTTATCCATTGATCAGTTGATGGACATTTAGGCTCTTTCCATAATTTGGCTATTGTTGAGAGTGCTACTATAAACATTGGGGTACAAGTGCCCTTATACATTAGCACTCCTGTATCCCTTGGGTAAATTCCTAGCAGTGCTATTGCTGGGTCATAGGGTTAGATCTGTTTTTAATTTTTTGAGGAATTTCCACACTGTTTTCCAGAGCGGCTGCACCAGTTTGCATTCCCACCAACAGTGCAAGAGGGTTCCCATTTCTCCACATCCTCCCAGCATCTATAGTCTCCTGATTTGTTCATTTTAGCCACTCTCACTGGCATGAGGGGGTATCTGAGTATGGTTTTGACTTGTATTTCCCTGATGAGGAATGATGTTGAGCATCTTTTCATGTGCCTGTTGGCCATCCAGATGTCTTCTTTAGAGAAGTGTCAGTTGTTTTCTGCCCATTTCTTCACTGGATTATTTGTTTTTTGGGTGTGGAGTTTGGTGAGCTCTTTATAGATTTTGGATACTAGCCCTTTGTCCGATATGTCATTTGCAAATATCTTTTCCCATTCCGTTGGCTGCCTTTTAGTTTTGTTGATTGTTTCCTTTGCTGTGCAGAAGATTTTTATCTTCATAAGGTCCCAGTACTTCACTTTTGCTTTTAATTCCCTTGCCTTTGGGGATGTGTCAAGTAAGAAATTGCTGCAGCTGAGGTCAGAGAGGTCTTTTCTTGTTTTCTCCTCTAGGGTTTTGATGGTTTCCTGTCTCACATTCAGGTCCTTTATCCATTTTGAGTTTATTTTTGTGAATGGTCTAAGAAAGTGGTCTAGTTTCATCCTTCTGCATGTTGCTGTTCAGTTCTCCCAACACCATTTGTTAAAGAGACTGTCTTTTTCCATTGGATATTCTTTTCTGCTTTGTCAAAGATTAGTTGGCCATACTTTTGTGAGTCTAATTCTGGGGTTTCTATTCTATTCCATTGGTCTATGTGTCTGTTTTTGTGCCAATACCATGCTGTCCTGATGATTCCAGCTTTGTAGTAGAGCCTAAAGTCTGGGATTGTGATGCCTCCCGCTTTGGTCTTCTTCTTCAAAATTACTTTGGCTATTCGGGGTCTTTCGTGGTTCCATACAAATTTTAGGATTGCTTGTTCTAGCTTCGAGAAGAATGCTGGTGCAATTTTGATTGGGATTGCATTGAATGTGTAGATAGCTTTGGGTCATATTGACATTTTAACAATATTTATTCTTCTAATCCATGAGCACGGAATGTTTTTCCATTTCTTTGTATCTTCTTCAATTTCCTTCATAAGCTTTCTATAGTTTTCAGCAGACAGATCTTTTACATCTTTGGTTAGGTTTATTCCTAGGTATTTATGCTTCTTGGTGCAATTGTGAATGGGATCACTTTCTTTATTTGTCTTTCTGTTGCTTCATTATTAGTGTATAAGAATGCAACTGATTTCTGTACATTGATTTTGTATCCTGCGACTTTGCTGAATTCATGTATCAGTTCCAGCAGACTTTTGGTGGAGTCTGTCAGGTTTTCCATGTATAATATCACATCATCTGCAAAAAGTGAGAGCTTGACTTCACCTTTGCCAATTTTGATGCCTTTGATTTCCTTTTGTCGTCTGATGGCTGATGCTAGCACTTCCAACACTATGTTAAACAACAGTGGTGAGAGTGGACATCCCTGTCGTGTTCCTGATCTCAGGGGGAAAGCTCTGTTTTTCCCCATTGAGGATGATATTAGCTGTGGGCTTTTCATAAATGGCTTTTATGATGTTTAAGTATGTTCCTTCTATCCCTACTTTCTCGAGGGTTTTTATTAAGAAAGGATGCTGAATTTTGTCAAATGCTTTTTCTGCATCGATTGACAGGATCATATGGTTCTTATCTTTTCTTTTATTAATGTGATATACCACATTCATTGATTTGCGAATGTTGAACCAGCCCTGCAGCCAGGAATGAATCCCACTTGATCATGGTGAATAATTCTTTTTATATGCTGTTGAATTCGATTTGCTAGTATCTTATTGAGAATTTTTGCATCAATATTCATCAGGGATATTGGCCTGTAGTTCTCTTTTTTTGCTGGGTTTCTGTCTGGTTTAAGAATCAAAGTAATGCTGGCTTCATAGAATGAGTCTGGAAGTTTTCCTTACCTTTCTATTTTTTGGAACAGCTTGAAAAGGATAGGTACTATCTCTGCTTTAAATGTCTGGTAGAATTCCCCTGGGAAGCCATCTGGTCCTGGACTCTTATTTGTTGGGAGATTTTTGATAACTGATTGAAATTCTTCGCTGGTTATGGGTTTGTTCAAGTTTTCTATTTCTTCCTGTTTGAGTTTTGGAAGTGTGTGGGTGCTTAGGAATTTGTCCATTTCTTCCAGGTTGTCCAGTTTGTTGGCATATAGTTTTTCATAGTATTCCCTGATAATTGCTTGTATTTCTAAGGGATTGGTTGTAATAATTCCATTTTCATTCATGATTTTATCTATTTGGGTCATCTCCCTTTTCTTTTTGAGAAGCCTGGCTAGAGGTTTATCAATTTTGTTTATTTTTTCAAAAAACCAACTCTGGGTTTCATTGATTTTCTCTACAATTTTTTTATATTCTATATTGTTTATTTCTGCTCTGATCTTTATTATTTCTCTTCTGCTGGGATTGGGGTGTCTTTGCTGTTCTGTTTCTATTTCCTTTAGGTGTGCTGTTAGATTTTGTATTTGGGATTTTTCTTGTTTCTGGAGATAGGCCTGGATTGCAATGTATTTTCCTCTCAGGACTGCCTTCGCTGCATCCCAAAGCATTTGATTGTGGTATTTTCATTTTCATTTCTTTCCCCATACTGTTAAATTTCTTCTCTAAATGCCTGGTTCACCCACTCATTCTTTAGTAGGGTGTTTTTTAACCTCTATGCTTTTGAAGGTTTTCCAGACGTTTTCCTGTGGTTGCTTTCAAGCTTCATAGCGTTGTGGTCTGAAAGTGTGCATGGTATGATCTCAATTCTTGTAAACTTATGAAGGGCTGTTTTGTGACCCAGTATGTGATCTATCTTGGAGAATGTTCCATGTGCACTCGAGAAGAAAGTATATTCTGTTGCTTTGGGATGCAGAGTTCTAAATATATCTGTCAAGTCCATCTGATCCAATGTATCATTCAGGACCCTTGTTTCTTTATTGATCCTGTATCTAGATGATCTACCCGTGGTTGTAAGTAGGGTATTAAAGTCACCTGCAATTTCCACATTCTTATCAATAAGGTTGCTTATGTTTGTGATTGTTTTATATATTTGGGGGCTCCCATATTCGGTGCATAGATATTTCTAATTGTTAGCTCTTCCTGATGGATAGAGCCTGTAATTATTATATAATGCCCTTCTTCATCTCTTGTTACAGCCTTTAATTTAAAGTCAAGTTTGTCTGATACAAGTATGGCTACTCCAGCTTTCTTTTGACTTCCAGTAGCATGACAGATAGTTCTCCATCCCCTCACTTTCAATCTGAAGGTGTCCTCAGGTCTAAAATCAGTCTCTTGTAGACAGCAAATAGATGGGTCTTGTTTTTTTTTTTATCCATTCTGATACCCTATGTCTTTTGGTTGGAGCATTTAGTCCATTTACAGTCAGTGTTATTATTGAAAGATATGGGTTTAGAGTCATTGTGATGTCTGTAGGTATCAGGCTTGTAGTGATGTCTCTGGTACTTTGTGGTCCTTGCAACATTTTACTCACAGAGTCCCCCTGAGGATCTCTTGTAGGGCTGGTTTAGTGGTGATGAATTCCTTCAGTTTTTGTTTGTTTGGGAAAACCTTTATCTCTCCTTCTATTCTGAATGACAGACTTGCTGGATAAAGGATTCTCAGCTGCATATTTTTTCTGTTCATCACCTTGAAGATTTCCTGCCATTCCTTTCTGGCCTGCCAAGTTTCAGTAGATAGGTCTGTCACTAGTCTTATCGGTCTCCCTTTATATGTATGTTTATCCCTAGCTGCTTTCAGAATTTTCTCTTTATTCTTGTATTTTGCCACTTTCACTATATGTCTTGCAGAAGATCAATTCAAGTGACATCTGAAGGGAGTTCTCTGTGCCTCTTGGATTCCAAAGCGTTCTTCCTTCCCCAGATCAGGGAAGTTCTCAGCTATGACTTGTTCAAGTACACCTTCAGCCCCTCTCTCTCTCTTCTTCTTCTTCTGGAATTCCTATGATACGGACATTGTTCTGTTTGATTGCATCACTTAGTTCTCTAATTCTCCCCTCATACTCCTAGATTTTTTTATGTCTTTTTCTCAGCTTTCTCTTTTCTGTAATTTTATCTTCTAATTCACCTATTCTCCTCTGCCTCTTCAATCCGTGCCATGGCCACCTCCATTTTATTTTGCACTCATTTACAACATGTTTTACTTCCTCATGACTATTTCTCAGTCCCTTGAGCTCTGTAGCAATAGATTCTCTGTTGTCCTCTATGCTTTTTTCAAGCCCAGTGATTAATTTTATGACTATTATTCTAAATTCTTGTTCCGTTATATTGCTTAAATTGTTTTTGATCAATTCATTAGCTGTCACTACTTCCTGGAGTTTCTTTTGAGGAGAATTCTTCTGTTTCGTCATTTTGGGTAGTCCCTGGGGTGGCTCCAAACTGCAGGGCACTTCCTCTATCCTGTCCAGAGTAACTTGTGTTGGTGGGCAGGGCCACAGTCAGACCCAATGTCTGTCCCCAGCCCACAGCTGGGGCCACAGTCAGACTGGTGTGTACCTTATCTTCCCCTCTCCCAGGGGCAGGACTCACTGTGGAGTGGTGTGGCCCCTGTCTGGGCTACTTGCACACTGCCAGGCTTGTGGTGCCGCTTCAATGGGATCTGGCCAAGGGCGTATTAGCCAGGGTGGATCCACAAGGTGCACTGGGGTGGGAGGGGCAGACTTAGCTCGCTTTGCTGTCGGAGGTCCCCTGTGGGAGGGGCCCTGCAGCTCCGGGAGGGAGGCAGGCCTGTCGGAGAGATGGATTCACAGAAGCACAGTGTTGGGCATTTGAGAGGTGCAAGCAACTTGGGTGACGGAACTGGTTCCCTTTGGAATTTCAGCTGGGGGATGGGAGAGGGAGACGGCAGTTGCCAACACCTTTGTTCCCCCACCAAGCTGAGCTGTCTTCCGGGGATCAACAGCTCTCCCTCCCAGGGTCCTCTCACCTCCCTGCTCTCCAAGAGCAGAGCTGTTGACTTTTAACATTCCAGATGTTAAATCCCACTGGCTGTCAGAACTCACAGAGTCCAGCCCCTCTGTTTTTGCAATCCAGGCTTCAGGGGCTCTGCCTTGCCAGGCAGGATGCCCCTCCACTGCCCCGGCTCCTTCTTGCCAGTCTGTGTAGCACACACCGCCTCTCTGCCCTTCCTAGCCTCTTCCGTGGGCCTCTTGTCTACGCTTGGCTCCAGAGAGTCTGTTCTGCTAGTCTTCTGGTGGTTTTCTGGGTTATTTAGGCAGATGTGGGTGGAATTTAAGGGATCAGCAGGACGAGGTGAGCCCAGAGTCCTCCTACACCGCCATCTTCCCTAAAAATCCTTCTTTAAATGTTTTATAGAATTTACTTGTGAAGCCATCTGGTCCTGGGTTTTCTTTGTTAAGAGGTGTACGATTGCTTATTTAATCTCTTTACTTCTTATTAATCTGTTCAAATTTTCTATTTTTTCATGACTCAATATTGGTGGATTATATGTTTCTATAAATTTATCCATTTCTTCCAAATTGTCAAATCTGTTGCCATATACTTACTCATAATAGTCTTTTATGATCCTGCAGTATCATTATAATGTCTTTTTTCATTTCTGATTTTGAGTCTTCTTTTTTTTCTTGAGGAAATCTAGCTAAAGGTTTGTCAATCTTATTTATCTCCTCAAAAACACAACTCTTAGTTTTGTTGATCTTTTCTATTGTTTTTCTACTATGTTTTTTTTGTTGTTGTGATCTTTGTTATCTCGTTTCTTCTGCTAACTTTGGGCACCATTTGTTCTTCTCTCTCTAGTTCCTTGTGTTGTGAAATTATTTACTTGAGATCTTTCACTTGTTTTAATGTAAGCACTATTGCTATAAATTTCACTTTTAGTACTGTTTTCATTGTATCCCATAAGTTTGATCTGTTGTGTTTCCATTTTCATTTGTTTCAAGATTTTTCATTTCTCTAATGGTTTCATCTTTGACCCACTGGTTGTTCAGAAGTATGTTATTTAATTTCCACCTATTGGTTAATTTCTCAATTTTCTTTTTGTTATTGTTTTCTAGTTCCATGCTACTGCAACCTAAAAAGATACTTGGTATGATTTCAATCATTTATAATTTGCTAATACTTGTTTTGTGACATAACACATGATCTACTTGAGAGAATGTTTCATGTAGACTTGAGAAGAATGTGTATTCAACTGCTGTTAGATGGAATGTTCTGTATGTCTCTTAGATATATTTTTCTATCTTAAGTTTCCTTACTGGTTTTCTGTCTGGATGATCTATCCATTGTTGAAAATGGGGTATTAAAACGCCCTCCTAGGGGTGCCTGGGTGGCTCAGTCAGTTAAGCATCCAACTTTAGCTCAGATCATGATCTCAAGGTCCGTGAGTTCAAGCCCATGTTGGACTCTGTGCTGACAGCTCAGAGCCTGGAGCCTGTCTGGGATTCTGCGTCTCCCTCTCCCTCTCTCTCTCTCTCTCTCTCTGCCCCTCCCCTGCTCGCTCTCTCTCTCTCTCTCTCTCTCAAAAGAATAAATAAATAAATAAATAAATGAACATTAAAAGAATTTTAGAAAGGGGCTCTTGGGTGGCTCAGTTGGTTAAGTGTCTGATTTCAGCTCAGGTCATGATCTCATGGTTCACAAGTTCGAGCCCCGCATCAGGCTCTGTGCTAAGAGCACCAAACCCAGAGCCTGCTTCAGATTGTTTCAGCTTGTTTCAGATTCTGTGTCTCCCTCTCTCTCTACCCCTTCCCTACTCATGTTCTGTTTCTACCTCTCTCTCAAAAATAAATAAACATTTAATTTTTTTTAACTATGCCCACTATTGTATTGTTGACTATTAAGCCCTTTAGTTATGTTAGTACATGCTTAATATATTGAGGTGTCCCAATGTTCGGTGTATATATATTTATGATTGTTATATCCTTTTGATAAATTGACCCCTTAATTATGATCTAATAACCCTTTTTGTCTCTTGTTACAGTTTTTGACTTAAAATCTTTTACAGTTTTTGTCCAATATAAATATAGTTACCCTTGGTCTCTTTTGGTTTCTATTTTCTTGGAATATCTTTTTCTATCCCTTTACTTTGTGTGTCCTTGAAGCTGAAGTGAGTCTCATGTAGGCAGCATATAATTAAGTCTTTTTTATCCATTCAGCCACATGTATCTTTTGATTGGAAACTTAATCCATTTATATTTAAAATGATTATTGATAGGTAAGGACTTACTATTGCTATCTTGCTCATTGCTTTCTGGCTGTTTCGTAGTTCCTTTGTTCCTTTCTTCCTCTCTTGCTCTGCTCTCTTATAAATTGATGATTTTTCACAGTGGTATACTTTGATTCCCTTTTCTTTATCTTTTGTGGTCTACTATAGGTTGTTTTGTGGCTACCCTGAGGCTTACTTGAAACATCCTATAGACATAACAGTATATTTTAAGTCTGTTTGCATATGAAACTCTACCCTTTTACTGTCCCCCAACATTTTATGTTTTTAATGCCAAAGTTTACATCTTTTTACATGTGTACACATTAGCAAGTTATTTTTGTAGAGCCTTTGTTTTGTTTTGGGTTTTTTTGTGTGTGTTTCTTTTTGTTTTTGTTTTTTGTTTTATTTTTTTTTTTAATGTTTATTTTTGAAAGACAGAGCATGAGCAGGGAAGGAGCAGAGACAGTGGGAGACACAGAATCTGAAACAGCTCCAGGCTCTGAGCTGTCAGCACAGAGCCCAACACGGGGCTCAAACTCACAAACTGCGAGATCAAGACCTTAGCTGAAGTTGGATGCTTAACCAATTAAGCCACCCAGGTGCCCCTGTAGAGCTTTTGTACAGCTATTTTTGTAGCTGTAGCTATTTTTAATACTTTTGTCCTTTAACTTTTATTCTAGAGTTAAGTGGGTAACCCCCTACCATATTCCAGTAATCCAGTATTAGACTAGTCTGAATCTGACTGTATACTCACTTTCACCAATGTTTGTATATTTTTATGTGACTAATTAGTTTGGTTTTAAGAATTTCTTATAAGGCAGGTCTAGTGGTAATAGATTCTCTTAGTTTTGGGAAGGGCAATTTTGCCTGTTAAAGTATTTTTGGTTGCAGAGGTTTTTTTTCTTTTAGCACTTTGAATATATAATCTTACTCTCTCTTGTTCACTTATGGGAGTTCCCTGGTATGAGAAAATATGTGTTTCTCTTGCTAGTTTTAAATTTATCTCTTTATCTTTGATTTTAGATATTAGTGTGTCTTAGAGAATATTTTGGATTATAATTTTTGGGTGACCTACTTAGCTTCCTGAACTTGGATTTCTAAATGTTTTTCCAAGTTTGGGAAGTTCTTAGCCATTTAAAAAATTTTAAAAAAGCTTTCTGTCTCTCTCTCCCTCTCTTCTCCTTCTGGGATTCCAATAATGCAGAGACTAGGTGTCCCATAAGTACTGTAAACTTCTGTCATTCCTCCTTTAGTTTTGGTGGTGGTGGTGGTCCTCTGACTGTATCATTTCAAATGATCTGTCTTCAAGCTCATTGATTATTTATTCTGGTTGGTCAAACCTGATATTGAAGCCCTCTATTGAATTCTTCAGTTCAGTCATTGTATTCTTCAGCCCTAAAATTTGTTTGGTTCTGCTTTATGTTTTCTATCTCCTATTGAACTTCTCATTTTGTTCTTGTATTGTTGTCCTGATTTCATTTAACTATTTAACTGTGTTATTTTGTAGCTCTCTGAACATCTTTAGAACAATTATTTTTATTTTTTAATTTTTTTATGTTTACCAGTTTATTAAAGGATATGATAAAAGTTAATGATGAACAGCTAGATGTAGAGATACATAGGGCAAGGCCTGGGTAGAACAATTATTTTTAATTCTTTGTTAGGTAATTCATGTATCTCCATTTCTTTGGGGTCAGTTTCTGGAAGTTAACTATATTCCCTTGGTAGCGTCATGTTTTCCAGATTCTTCTTGTAGTTTTTCATAGGTGAACACATTTGACCTCTGGAAGTCACCTCTTCCAGACTTTATGGACTGGCTTAGGTAAGGCAATAACTTCATCTGCAGGTGAAGTTACCAGTAATGTGTATGCAGGTCTGGTGGTACAGGGCACCAAGTGCAGGGGCATGTGGCAGTTCTGTGTCTGGGGAGGTGTAATGTCTCAATGTCTCAGGCTACTTCAGCCTAAAACATCAACAACTGCATGTTGTTTGGTGAGCATTGCAGTGAGTCCAAAGTGCTTGCAAGACCTATTCAGGTCCTCAGCAGTGCCTCTAGGTCCAGCACCTAGGGACCAAGGCAGGCAATGGTGGCCAGAAGCAGTGGTATGCCCACATTCAGGAGGGCACTGGCTACCGGTGCTTGTCTAATGGCAGAGGTCAGTTGCAGACACATACAAGTAGTGACTATGGCTAAGGCCAGCAGCAAGGTCAGGCACAACTGTGGGTGCACTGGGAGCTCCAAGGTCCCTGGCTACTTGTATTTACTCCTTTGGCTTCAGGGTCTCATCACAGGCACAAGCATAGCAGGGGAAGGCAGTGATAGGAGTAAGGACACCAGGTGGAAGCACACACCTAGAGGTAGCTAAAAGTGAGCCCAGCAGTTGCAAGCCAGTGATAGGAGACAGGACTTGATCTGGACCCCAAAGTAGCTGTGGGGGCCTTGGCTATTAACATGTACCTCTGAGGCTGCTGTGTCTCTCCACAGTCATGCATGTGACAATGAAGGCTGGCTGGAGTCAGACTAGCAGACGGGCTAGCTAGAAGGGCTAGCATGTTCATAGCAGTAGAGTTCAGAAGTCTACATCACCATCTTGCGTTTGTGCGGCTACAAAGCCAGGGCTGGCTGCTGGTGTATTCCAATGGCGGTAAGGTGGGGGTGGGGAGTGGGAAGGGATTCAGGTGACTGACATCTACAAGTACAAAAATTTGGAAGGCAAAAAACAGTGAAATCTGCAGGGGGTCTGCAATGGGTGTGCTGGCCATTGGTTGCTTCAGTGGTGAAAGCTGCTAGTATCCTCTGCAGAGCAGGTCACTGTGAACTGTGATAGTTCCCACTGCATGGTTGATACTGGTAGCCCCAGCCTCTCTCCCTTTTCGCCAGGCATCTCGATGTCTCAGCGATGGTCTCTGGGTGAGGTGAAACCAAACCCTTAAAGGCTGGGGAAGCTGGTCACTCACCTTGTTCTCCCTTTCTTAGTGAGGGGAACTCTTCTGAGCTGGGGCATTCACTCTAGGTGCTAAGCAGTGTTGGCCTCGGGGACTGGATGAAGCTGCTTCCTTTTTTGTGCAGTTCTTCTCAGGTTTTTTGCTCCACTCTGCTGCTAAAGTTTTTTAAATGGACTCCTGAGCTCTCCCAGAGATGTTTTATTCTTGGGTAGCTGTCTAATTATTGATCTTTGTTCGGGGGAGAGAGGCTGGCTTTTCCTATTCTGCCACCCTGGCAACATCCTATTTGTTTCATCGTTTCACTTTCTTGATAAGGTACTTCGAAGCACAAAAGTTTTTCATTTTGATGAAGTCTAATACATATATATATATATGTACGTATATATATATATGTATATATGTATGTATATGTATATATGTATGTATATGTATATATGTATATGTGTATTTTCTGTTTGCTGCTTGTGTTTGTGGTGTCATATTTGAGAATCTTTTGTGAAATACCACTTCATGAAGATTTCCCCTTGTTTTCTTTAAGGATTTTTATAGTTTTAGCTCTTATAAATTTTGCTTAGAGTTATGGAAAAATGAGTTCATGACATATATTTTATCTCTAATTTCATCTTAGTCCTAAAGAATCTTGCCTTTAATTCCTATATTCTTCTTCCTAGAATGAACCTCGCTTTAAACTCATCAAAATAAATTTTCTCCATGTTATATCACCAGTTTGTTTAAGTCATTAAATAATTTAATAGGGGCTCAAATCTGATACACAGATGTCAGAATGCAAAGTCTGGATGCTCACAAACTAACTGATGCAAGAAATAAAGCTGTGTGAACACTGCTAGAGATTGAGGGCTGAGACCATTGGAAGACTCATTGCTTTGGTTAATTTTGGTTCACAACAGGGCACATGATGAGTCATGGAGGTCTGGGGTATGGGGACACAAGATAAACCATGGTGAGTGGTGATTCAGGGACACAAATGAGCCATGGTGGGTGAAGGTAGGAGGGACACAAGATGGAATTACATTGGGTGGGGGTAGGAGAAACACAGGATAGGCCATGGTGAGTGAGGGTAGGTGGGATGCAGGATGAGCTACAGTGGAGGGGCTTCTGTGAATCTAGTTAAAGACAGGAGTGAGGTGTGAATTAATAGAGAAAAAGACACAGGTAGACATTCTTTGACAAGTCTTGTCCTCTCCCTTGTGGGCTTCCAGATCATCATCTTCCTAAACCTTACCAGATAGAAACTATTTGGTGGATCATTGAAAGAAATTATTGTGTAGAAAGACGTATTTAATTAGAAAGAATCCTCCTCTAAATTATACATGAAATGTCTCGTCAAATTTCTAAGATACAATGGTTAATTTTATAATTAAAACTTCAAAGCAACGTTTTTAAGTTGTAATTTATTCCCATTCATGCACTGTCTTTCTACAATTCCTCTGTTTCCAGGGAGTAATTATAATAAATTGAACTTCCACACAATTACACTTAAAACATGTAACATATTGTTTAGAGTACTTATTAATAACAGGTTCGGTATTTGGAAATAGCCAAGTTATTCAGGGCCAAATGTGCTTTAAAAAGTGGGCAATCAAGCTGTATAATATTGTTTTTGATAAAAAGGAAAAAATTAATTTATTCATGCATTGATTTATTTACTTATGTAACAAATTTTTCCAAGTACCTGGTATGTGCCAGGCCCTGTCTCGGTGCTGGGGACATAGCTAGGAAGAACAAAGTGCCTTTTCTCATGGAGCTTACACTCAAATGGGGAAACAGGCAATAAAATATCAGATGTTGGTGAGTTCAGGGAAGAAATACTGAGAGATTAGAGTGAACACTCTATTTTAGAGTTAAAACTATTTTAAGTAGGGTGAATGATCAAAGAAGCCTTCTCGGATGAGGTGACAAGTGAAGGAACAGTGAAGGAAAGAATAATGGTGTTTTCCATTTACACATTAACAGTCCCATTCATTCAATATGCTGGCTACACTTCTCAGTTCAATAAATACCAACTTCATGATTCCAATGAATTACCATCGTATGTAGCCCTTTCTTAATAAATAAGCCCAAGTCCTTAGAAATATTTTCACATTCATCCAGGAAACCAAACTGATTTCCACCACTTTTTCCAAGCTGAAACAATATGGAAGTGTTCTACTAAGTACAGATAAATAATTACAAGTAGGATTTGAATTTATTATTAGCCTTCGGCCTCCTTAGTTATCATTTTCTGAAAATTTTAAGATAGAAATTCACCAAAAATGAAAACACAGAGCTTCCTAGAAATTTTAAAAAGCATTCATTTCCTTTTCTCACTTTTTTCAACTCATCTGAGAAAGACATCTGTCTGATCCTTTGTCGAATCATTTGTTTCAATTTCCCAGAAGAGACGATCCTCCTTCTTATCCTATGCCATAAATAAGGACATAACTAGTAACAGACACTTTGGCCAACTGAAACTATTATTTTGGATTTTCTAAAACATACATTTTAGATACAATGCTCAAACAAATAAATTATTTGAGAAAAGCTCTATTCTGCAACTCTGCTTGGTTCAAAGTCTATCAAATCACTATTTCCACTGAGGACTCAATTATTGCCAGAACTGTTTCATCCATTGCAAATTGCATTAGGCAGAAATTTGGCTCTCAAAATTTTAGACCAGATGCAAGTTTCAAAGAATTCTTTTTGTCTGAAGATGTATTAACTATGTTCTGATTTGAGCACTGAAATGAATTTGTATGATTGAGAGATGAAATAAATGTATATGTTTCCCACCTTCTAAGCTTAAATTCAGAACAACTGCCTCAAGCAGCGGCTTTGAAACTCTACTAATTTGATGTGTACCAGTATATTTATAAATGGAGTGATTGAAGCAGATACCTCTTTTTAAAAAAATTATTCTTATATTCTGGAACCTGTGGAAAACATATCGCTGACTCGCAACTATTACTGTCATATGGCTAGGGTTTTGGCTGCAGTTATTGGTTATTTTAGTATGTGGTTCTTGTATAGAGCTGATGTGATAAGCATGCTATTTTGTTTTTGACATGTCTTTACTCCTCGTTGCAAGCCATATCCCTTCCACTCATTCTGTGCCTTCAGAAAACACAGGAAGCCTTGAAGATAGAGGAAACCAAGAGCTATAGAAAGGAACAAAAGAATTCCTGATTTGTAGCAATTTCACAGACAAGTGGTACTGAAAAAAATTACGGAAGGAGTTATAGGTGGGTTTTGCCTTCTTATTAATTACATTAAGATGGGCCCATTTTGTATCTAAACTAAAGAAAATTACCTCACAGTCTTTCTATAGATATGGTGTCTTGGCACCTATCTTTAAACAGAAATAAGCACTTATAAAAAGTTGAGAAAGATTTGTTATTTGGATTGTATTGATATTGAATATTTGCTTGATTGGTCATATGTGCACTCCCAAACAAAACTGAACCTCATCTACATTCTAGTCTTTTCTCCACCAAAGATATGATCTTCTCTAAAATCATTTGCTTTCTATGAAGAAGTCTAAGGAGGAAAATATAACTCAAGAAGAAACCAAGCAAACAAAACCCTAAAGTAAAAAGGAAGAATAAAAGACTATTTTTTTCACATACATTTTAATTCACACCTCCCCATTCTGCAAAGTGGCAAATAGCTTTGCACCTCGCTTAAAATCCCAGGACAGGCACACCTGATTTTATTTGCCCCCAACCACAGACTAAATAAGAAGCCACTGATGCCACAGGAAAGCAGGGTTGGGTTTGTAAATTGAAGTCAATTCTCCCTATTAACCAAACATCAGGAATGCATTTGTACCATGTTGATGCCCACCATAAAATATTATATGACATATTTTAAGCATTGTCATCCTCAAAACAGGAGGTTTTATATTCCTGAAAAATATGGATATCATGAATATTTTTTTAAATGACCCTTTTATTCAATCTCTTCCTCCTTGTTTAGGACCTGTCTTTAAATGTAGATGATAGATTTATAAATCTCTTCTCTCCACCTAACTAAATGCGAAGTGGAATCTGGAGTGGGGGTGGGGGCAGGGAAATCAGTTACTCAACCCATTCTGAATCTCTCAAGACTTCATTACTAAGCACTCCATATACTTTGCATACATCTCATCAAGCATGAAAAATTATTCAGGTTTGTTCAGGAACAAGATATTTCCTCATTTCTACTTACAAGCAGGGTTTTTTTTTTTTGCACTCTCTAAAATATCATTAACAGAATTTTATGAACTGCCCATAGGACCCCTAAATCCAACTTAATTTGAAGTTGTACATCCTGTTCCTTAAGCAAGGAATGTTTGGGTATGACCAATATACTGAAAGATGGATGAGATGTGCTCATGGCAATACAGCTTTTAACCTTTCCTCTCCTCTACCATGACGGGGGTGAATTACCGTAAATGATGGGTACCCTGTCTGCAGTGTGGACAATTGATTTGACCTGACTGCCTCCAAAGCTCTAATGGACTTTGTGGCCAAATCCCCCGAGATATAAAATATGTCTAAGTGAATTGGGGCAGGTTAAAGAACAGACCTGCTTTTCATTGCAGGCTCTAGCTCTAATACATCTCCCAGTTGTTCAGGGCAAAAGATTAAAAATGATCAATACCCAAATCATTTTTTTAAAGTGTTGGCCTCGGTAAATCTATTTTTTGTTATTTTTCCCCCTGCCAAGCATGGTTTTACAAACCTTGAAAAGATCTTTTTCTTCAAACACAGAATTGCGTGCACAGCTCTATCTTCAGTTTATTTTGATTTAATTTATCCTCATCTACTCAGTTATTGATTACTCAGGCTGTACAAAATTTCTTTGGATTCAGATAGTGAATTCCTCATTTTTTGAGTTTACACTGAAGTTTCTATTTGCAGTGAGAAGGCAGGTTATCAAAGAGGAAGGAAACAGGGTAGGAAATGCTTCAGGAAAACAAAAGAGAGAATAATAAAGAAAAGGATGCCCAGGTAAAGTACAAAAAAACAGACCAAAAATTTGGAAATAAAAAATCATATTTGACATTGAAATTTTGTTTTTTCTAATTCACATGATAAATAAGAAGAAGAAGAAATCATGACCAGTGTATAAAAATTCTAAATTAATTAATAGTATAAAAAGTGCAGATCAATAACAAAAGCAATATTTTTATTGTTTTTCATTAAAACAAAAATGAAATCCTAACACTTACCTCTCTGATGGCCTTTAGAAGGGGAGATCCATGCAGAGAGGAAGGGAAGAAATGGAAAAGAAAACATTCAGTAAGCCAATGAAAGAATACTTCAGTAAGCGGCTTCTTGAATCAAGAGAACAGCTAGTCTATAAATAATAATATTTTAATCTAGATGTCACAAGATAGAGTTTCATTTTGAAGGACATTATCCAACTCTGTATTCTCAGAAACAATATATACAAGGTAGCTTTTGTGTTATCTTGAAGGTATATCTCAAAAAGAATAAGAATCCATTTTCTTTAAAAATGCAGCTAATCAGGTCACTGACATTCACTCAACCATCACTGAACAATACTCTGCACAAAACACTGTGCTAGATAGCAAGGGAGAAAAGTGAGATGAGAAACTATTCCTGTTCCTCAAGGAGATGATAATCTAGCTGGCAAAGTTAGATAAGCACAAGTGATAACATTAGTCAAAGCAAATATTGTGATACCATAAGAGTTATAAAGTGCTTTGAGTTTAAGAGAGAACTGTTATTTCCTTGTCAGAGCAAAGAAAGTTTTGTAGGAGTTGTTATATTTAAGCCTAATTCAAATGCAATGTGCACCTAAAACAATTTTAAAGCTTCAAACATTTTCAGAAGCTAGATATAGGAGGGAAAATTATTTCTATAAGTGTGCTACATTACGTGCATAATTATACTGCCTTTCCATAACCTAAACAATGAGCTTTAAATTAGGGGCCAGTAAGGTTTTTCTATTAAGGGCCAGATAGTAAATACTTTACACTTTGTGAACCATAATGTGCTCTGTTGTAATTACTCCATTCTACCATAGACAGTATGTAAATGAATGAGCACGGCTCTGTTCCAATAAAACTTTATGGACACTGAAATCTGAATTTCATATAATTTTTACATGAAACAAAATAGTATTCTTTTTAAAATCTGTCAACTATTTAAAACTGTAAAAACTATTCTCAGTTCACAGACTGCAAAAAAAACAGATGGTGGGCTACATTTAGCACATAGGCTGTAGGTTGCCAGCCCATTTGCTTTAGAGTTTTAATATCTCATCCTAGACACATATTACTTTGTAATTTTCTACCAATCACATCTTCAGATGTTATCTTTCCACATAACCTCTACACTACATCTGTAGAATAAGAAAAACCACTTCTCTTCCTATACATGTTTAGTAGTTACACTTCTTTGAAACAATTCAACTCTCTTGTGATTTTCTTGGAATGAATCACCAGTTGTATAGTTTCTAAAAGGGCAGTGCTACAATTTTTGTTTCAGTTTTACACTCCAATGCCCTTCCAGATGATGACCAATATTTTATTGAATTCCTTTAGCAATAACATATGGGTCAAAGATGATACATGTTTATTAATATGCTGAAGAGTCTGTTATAAGCACAGAAAGAGATGAAGCACAAAGGATAGATTGACTCTGAAATAGAATTTGAAAGAACTTTCTAACATAAATGCTCATCCTGCAGGTACATGAGGACCTCTTCTTGTGATCTGCAGGAAAGCACTTTTATGGGATACATTCTATGAATCATAGTTCTATATTATCTCATTTGATCTCACTTGATTCTCACTTTAACTGTGTGAGAGACAATTTCTATCATTTCCACTTCTGAAACTTTGAAGAGATTAAGTGACTCATTTAAGTTAACATAGTAAGTGGTAAAAAATAAAATGTAAACCTAAACTTCCTGCCCCCAAACTCCAAAATGATTTCATTTGCTGTTTCACTTCTGATCTGAAGTCAAGGTTTATCTTAGCCAGCATATTTTACATAATTAAATATTAATAAACTGACTAAGCAGATAGAATGTTCACCTAAACACACATCCATATTTATTATAGTCAACAGGCCAGTCACTATTGAACAAACTTTTAGCACTTGATAAATATATTGGATTACACAGCAGATACATAGGCAACAACATCACCTCCCGCACTCTGGAAAAGAGAGATATCTCCGCACCCTAATTTTTTGTTTACATTTATTCATTTTTGAGAGACAGAGAGACAGAGCACAAGCGGGGGAGGGGCAGAGAGACAGGGAATCACAGAATCCAAGCAGGCTCCAGGCTCTGAGCTGTCAGCACAGAGCCTGACGCGGGGCTCAAACTCACAAACTGCAAGACCATGACCTGAGCCAAAGTCGGACGCTTAACCGACTGAGCCACCCAGGCACTCCTAATTCTGTTTTTTTATGCAAAGTAATCCTAACTGAAGAAGGAAAAGTGTTAATGGTTGATACTTTCTTACTAAATAAATCACCTTCTACCTCCACAATGATTCAAAAACTACCTATATAACATCACTTTTGCCTGCAAGGGTCACTAGGTAGAAAAGAAAAAAACATTCAAGTAATACTTCAAAAGAACACCAGATATGCACAGATATGAAGATGAGAAATATGGTAAGGAGCTGTCATTCCTCCTAGTCTGGCACTAGAAACTTCACACAACCTCAGAGTATCACAGGTAGGGTATGTGAAGGGGTTTCCAGTTTGGTCATTCATTGCAGAGCATCTATGAGTTGGAATCAGAGAATCCAGAATTATTAACAAATAATAATAATATTGTAAATGTTAATGAAAATTATAATCTCTACTATACATCAAGGTTAAAGGGATATCGAGATGCAGAATTTATCCCATAGGCCAATAAACAAAGCCATCAAGAGCCATTTCTTGACATCACAGGATCTCAAGTGTTTGTTCCTTTCAATTTTCAGCATAGTATAAAAAAATAGTTTTTAAGGGAAAATGGATTTTCTTAAAATTTCTAATTGATTAACACATATGATGATGTCAAAAGTCAAAATAATGAAAATATTTTAGCTCAGGAATAAAGGAGCTTCTAGATATACCATTGTTCCTCTAATCAGTCTCACTGAATTCCTCCAGAAAGATTCTAGTATGAAAAGCACATGTATTTAACGTTATAATAACAAGATAGGGGCACCTGGGTGGCTCAGTTGATTGAGCATCCAACTTTGGCTCAGTCATAATCTCACAGTTGATGAGTTCAAGCCCCGCGTAGGGCTCTGTGCTGACAGCTCAGAATCTGCTTCCGATTCTGTGTCTCCCTCTCTCTGCCCCTTCCATGCTCATGCTCTGTCTCTCTCTCTCAAAAATAAACATTATAAAAAATTTATAATAACAAGATAAAATTATTTAACTTAATTCTACTAAATGTAGGGTCATTATTTTGCTTATCTTTTCTTCACTTCCACTAGGGAACCCAGTGGTAACTGTACACAATGCTTCCATGATGGTATTATTCTCTCTAGTGATATAATCCAGAAAAAAAGAGTCATTTGATTCTATATACCTGCACTTGTATGAATCAGCTGCTTTTATAGAATTTGTCATGTATCTGCCTAATAGAGATCAAGTAATCAGTTAAATGTCTTCAAATAACCTAGTAGCAACCAATTAGCTGTGTATTTCTTAGAATTCTAAACTATCCACCCAGATATTTAGCATAATATTGATATAGCTATTTTCCATTTCTGAGTCATCTTTACCTTGACTCCATGTGCCTTTTTATCTTATCTCTCATTTCTACTTTTTATCCAAGGACTTCATGATGTAGTCTCTAGAAATCCTTTCCAGCACAGTGGGGCAGGGGATAAATGGAGATGGGGGAGGAACTCTTGGTGGCCAGGAATTGTATGTGTACACTTGAGTGATTTTTTTTTTTTAATTTACATCCAAGTTAGGTAGCATATAGTGCAATGATGACTTCAGGAGTAGAATCCAGTGATTCATCTCCTACATATAACATCTCCTACATATAACCCAGTGCTCATCCCAACAAGTGTCCTCCTTAATGCCCCTTGCCCATTTAGCCCATCCCCCCACCCACAACCCCTCCAGCAACCCTCAGTTTGTTCTCTGTATTTAAGAGTCTCTTATGTTTTGTTCCCCTCCCTGTTTTCATACTATTTTTGCTTCCCTTCTCTTACACTCATCTGTTTTGTATCTTAAATTCGACATATGAGTGGAGACATATGATATTTGTCTTTCTCTGACTAATTTTGCTTAGCATAATACACTCTAGTTCCAACCACACAGTTGTAAATGGAAAGATTTCATTCTCTTTGATTGCTGAGAAATACGCTATTGTATATATATACCACATCTTCTTTATCCTTCATCCATCAATGGACATTTGGGCTCTTTCCATACTTTGGCTACTGTCAATAGCACTGCTATAAACATTGGGGTGCATGTGCCCCTTCGAAACAGCACAGCCGTATCCTTCAGATAAATACTTAGTAGTGCAATTGCGGGGTCGTAGAGTAGTTCTATTTTTAATTTTTTGAGGAAACTCCATACTGCTTTACAGAGTGGCTGCACCAGTTTGCATTCCCACCAACAATGCAAAAGAGATCCTCTTTCTCCGCATCCTTGCCAACACCTGTTGTTGCCTGAGTTGTTAATTTTAGCCATTCTGACTGGTGTGAGGTGGTATCTCATTGTGCTTTTGATTTGCATTTCCCTGATGATTGTTTTTTTTTTTATTCCATTCCTTAACTCATTTCAGTAGACCTCAACAAACCTGGATGTGGAATATGTAAGTTTTACAAACTTTAATTGAATTATAACCTGAATCAGAAAAGGTATGAATCCTAAGTGTACAGCTTAATGAATAACAAACCATGAGCACACCAATGTAATATCCTCTGATCAAGAAACACAGCATTACTAGCATCTCAGAAGACTATATTCTGGTCTCCCTGCCACTACTTCACCCCTTCTTTTCGCCCAACAAGTGTCTGTTTATATTTCTGTTTCCTTTTAATGTTATTTAAATCTATGCATCCATACCATATCTTCCTGTTCAGTGCTATTACCCTGCGAAAATGCTTTTAGAGCTTTACACATTTTGTGACACAGCATATTGAACTTGGCTTCTAGTTAGAAAGATCACTTACTAGTTTGGTGACCATAGACAAGTCACTTAACCTCTCTAAGCCCCAACTGTTTTCCTCAACCATAAAATTTAGACAATTATAGTATACACTTTTTGTGGGATTATTGTGGGAATTATATGAAATAATGCATGTGCAGTTGTTAACACTCTATTTTTGTAAGAAAACCATAAATAATAATTTTCATTATTATATCAATTTTCACTAGCCTAGCATGATTATAGATAGCCAGTAAATATTGGAGTCCCTATCCTGGGCTCTGTGTAACTCAGCTTGAATAAACTATATAAGCCTCTCTGTGTATATAACCCGATTCCATCCGTAAATTTATCTTATGTTTGTTTTATTTTATTTTTTTAATTTAAATCCAAGTTAGTTAACATATAATGTAATAATGATTTCAGGAATAGAATTCAGTGATTCATCACTTACATATGACACCCAGTACTCATCCAAACAAGGGTCCTCCTTAATCCCCTAGCTCATTTAGCCCATCACCCCCACCCAACACTCCTCCAGCAACCCTCAGTTTCTTCTCTGTATTTAAGAGTCTCTTACGGTTTTTCTCTTTCTCTGTTTTTATCTTATTTTTGTTTCCCTTCCCTTATGTTCACTCTGTTTTGTATCTTACATTCCACATTAGTGAAATCATGATATTTGTCTTTCTCTGACTGACTTATTTCGCTTAGCATAATACACACTAGTTCCATCCATGTTGTTGCAAATGGCAAGATTTCATTTTTTTTGATCGCCAAGTAATATTCCCATATATACATATATATACCACATCACCTTTACCCATTCATCACTCAATCCAGTCAAACAGTTGGTTTGTAGTTTTGCTGATTGTTTCCTTTGCTGTGCAGAAGCTTTTTATATTGATGAGACCCCAATAGTTCATTCTTGCTTTTGTTTCCCTTGCCTCTGGAGACATGTCAAGTAAGAAGTTGTTGTGGTTGAAGTCAAAGAGGTTGTTGTCTGTTCTCTCCTTAGGATTTTGATGACTTCCTGTCTTACGTTTAGGTCTTTCATACATTTTGAGTTCATTTTTCCGTATGGTGTAAGAAAGCAGTCCAAGTTCACTCTTCTGCATGTTGCTGACCAGTTTTCCCAACACCATTTGCTGAAGAGGCTGTCTTTTTTCCATAGGATATTCTTTCCTGCTTTGTCAAAGATTAGTTGGCCATACATTTGTGGATCCATTTCAAGGTTCTATATTCTGTTCCATTGATCTAAGTGTCTGTTTTTGTGCCAGTACCATACTGTCTTCATGATCATAATTTTATAACACAGCTTGAAGTCTGGAATTGTGATGCCTCCAGCTTCAGTTTTCTTTTTCAGGATTGCTTTGGCTATTCAGGGTCTTTTCTGGTTCCATACAAATTTTAGGATTGTTTCTTCTAGCTCTGTGGACAATGCTGGTGTTTTTTTGATAGGGATTGCATTGAATATGTAGATTGCTTTGGGTAGTATCAACATTTTAACAATATTTGTTTTTCCAATCCATGAGCATGGGATGTGTTTCCATTTTTTGTGTCTTCTTCAATTTCTTTCATAAGCTTTCTATAGTTTTCAGTGTATAGATTTTTCACCTCTCTGGTTAGGTTTATTCTTAGGTATTTTATAGTTTTTGGCACAACTGTAAATGGGATCGATTCTGTGATTTCTCTTTCTGCTGCTTCATATTTGGTGTATATAAATGCAACCGATTTCTATACATTGATTTTATATCCTGTGACTTTGCTGAATTCATGTATCAGCTCTAGCAGGTTTTTTGGTAGAGTCTTTTCAGATTTCCACGTAGAGTATCATATTATCTGCAAAGAGTGAAAGTTTGACTTCCTCCTTGCCAATTTGGATGCATTTGTTTCTTCATGTTATCAGATTGCTGAGCTAGGACTTCCAACCCTATGTTCAATAACAGTGGTGAGAATGGACATCCCTGTCATGGTCCTGACCTCAGGGGGAAAGCTCTCAGTTTTTCCCCATTGAGGATGATATTAGCGGTGGGTCTTTTGCATATGGTTTTTATGATCTCAAGGCATGATTCTTCTATCCATACTTGCTTGCAGGTTTTTGTCAAGAAAGGATGCTGTATTTTTTCAAATGCTTTCTCTGCATCTGTTGAGAGGATTGTGGTTCTTGTTCTTTTTTTTTTTTTGATTAATATGATGTATCACTTTGAATGATTTGCAGATATTGAACTAGCTTGGCATCCCAATAACAAATACCACTTGATCATAGTGAATAATTCTTTTAGTGTATTGTTGGATTCAGTTTGCTTGTTTCTTGTTGAGAATTTTTGCATCCATGTTCATCAGGGAAATTGGCCTGTCGTCCTCCTTTTTAGTGTGATCTTTGTCTGGTTTGGTGATTTAAGGTAATGCTGGCCTTGTAGAATGAGTTTGCAAGTTTTTCTTCCATTTCTATTTTTTGGAACAGCTTCAAAAGAATAGGTGTTAAAAGAATAGGTGTTACTCTTCTTTAAATGTTTACTCAAACTACCCTGGAAAGCCATCGGGCCCTGGACTCCTATATGTTGGGAGACTTTTAATTACTGATTCCATCTCTTTACTGGTTATGGGTCTGTTCAAATCTTCTATTTCTTCCTGTTTCCATTTTGGTAGTTTATATGTTTCTAGGAATTTATCCATTTCTTCCAGATTGCCTAATTTATTGGCATATAATTGCTCATAATATTCTACTATTGTTTGTATTTCTGAGGTGTTGGTTGTGATCTTTCCTCTTTCATTCATGATTTTATTTATTTGAGTCCTTTCCTTTTCCTTTTTGATCATTCTGGCTAGGGGCCTATCAATTTTCTTCTTTCAAAGAATCAGCTCCTGGGGTGCCTGGGTGGCTCAGTCGGTTGAGTGACCAACTTCAGCTCAGGTCATGATCTCACAGTTTGTGAGTTCGAGCCCCACGTTGGGCTCTGTACTGACAGCTCAGAGTCTGGAGCCTGCTTCAGATTCTGTGCCTCCCTCTCTCTGTTCCTCCCCTGCTCACGCTCTGTCTCTGTCTCAGAAATAAATAAATATAAAAAAAATTAAAAAAAAAAAGAATCAGCTCCTGGTTTCATTAATCTGTTCTACTGGGTTTTTTGTTTGTTTGTTTTTGCTTTGTTTTTTGGTATCATTGATTTCTTCTCTAATCTTTACTATTTTCCTTCTTCTGCTGGTTTGGGCTTTATTTGCTGTTCTTTTTCCAGCTCTTTTAGATGTAAGGTAGGTTGGGTATTTGAGGCCTTTCTTCCTTCTTTAGAAAGGGAAGTATATGGCAATCCAGGCCTTCTATTTTGAATGACAGCCTTGCTGGATAAAGAATTCTTGCCTGCATATTTCTCCAACACATGAATATATCCTGCCACTCCTTTCTGGCCAGCCAAGTTTCTGTGGATAGGTCTGCTGCAAACCTGATCTGTCTTCCCTTGTAGGTTAAGGAGTTTTTTTCCCTTGCTGCTTTTGTAATTCTTTCCTTGTTTGTGTATTTTGTGAATTTGACTATTATATGCCTTGTCGAAGGTTGGTTTTTGTTGAATCAAATGGGTTTCCTAGATTTTGATGTCTGGGTCCTTCCCCAAACTAGGAAAGTTTTTTGCTATAATTTACTCACATAAACCTTCTGCCCCTTTTTCTCTCTCTTCATCTTCTGGCACTCCTATGATTCAGATGTTATTCCTTATAATTAGTCACTGAGTTCTCTAAGTCTTGTACTGTGCTTTTTTCCCTTTGTTCCCCTCTTTTTTTCTGCTTCATTATTCTCCATAATTTTGTCTTCAATATTGATGATTTGCTGCTCTGCTTCATCCATCCTTGCTGTCACAGTACCCATTCCAGATTGCATTTTGGTTTTAACATTTTTTTTTCAATATATGAAATTTATTGTCAAATTGGTTTCCATACAACACCCAGTGCTCATCTCAAAAGGTGCCCTCCTCAATACCCATCACCCACCCTCCCGTCCCTCCCACCCCCCATCAACCCTCAGTTTGTTCTCAGTTTTTAACAGTCTCTTATGCTTTGGCTCTCTCCCACTCTAACCTCACTTTTTTTCCCCTTCCTCTCCCCCAGGGGTTTCTGTTAAGTTTCTCAGGATCCACATAAGAGTGAAAACATATGGTATCTGTCTTTCTCTGTATGGCTTATTTCACTTAGCATCACACTCTCCAGTTCCATCCACGTTGCTACAAAGGGCCATATTTCATTCTTTCTCATTGCCACGTAGTATTTCATTGTGTATATAAACCACAATTTCTTTATCCATTCATCAGTTGATGGACATTTAGGCTCTTTCCATAATTTGGCTATTGTTGAGAGTGCTGCTATAAACACTGGGGTTAAAGTGTCCCTATGCATCAGTACTCCTGTATCCCTTGGGTCAATTCCTAGCAGTGCTACTGCTGGGTCATAGGGTAGGTCTATTTTTAATTTTTTGAGGAACCTCCACACTGTTTTCCAGAGTGGCTGCACCAATTTGCATTCCCACCAAAAGTGCAAGAGGGTTCCCGTTTCTCCACATCCTCTCCAGCATCTATAGTCTCCTGATTTTGGCCACTCTGACTGGCGTGAGGTGGTATCTGAGTGTGGTTTTGATTTGTATTTCCCTGATGAGGAGCGACGTTGAACATCTTTTCATGTGCCTGTTGGCCATCCGGATGTCTTCTTTAGAAAAGTGTCTATTCATGTTTTCTGCCCATTTCTTCACTGGATTATTTGTTTTTTGGGTGTGGAGTTTGGTGAGCTCTTTATACATTTTGGATACTAGCCCTTTGTCCGATATGTCATTTGCAAATATCTTTTCCCATTCCGTCAGCTGCCTTTTAGTTTTGTTGGTTGTTTCCTTTGCTGTGCAGAAGCTTTTTATCTTCATAAGGTCCCAGTAGTTCATTTTTGCTTTTAATTCCCTTGCCTGTGGGTATGTGTCAAGTAAGAAATTGCTACGACTGAGGTCAGAGAGGTGGTTTTAACATTTTTAATTTCAGCCTCACTATTTTTTACTTCTTTTATCTCAGCAGAAATGGATTCTATGCTTTTTTCAACCCCAGCTAGTTCAGACATCTTGCTTATTATATCTGTGCTGATTAAGCCCCTGGCTGTTATTTCTTCCTGTTCTTTCTTTTTTGGTGAATTCCTTCATTTTGTCATTTTAGAGGAAGAAAAAAATTAACAAAATTAAAAACTTAAAAACAAAACAAAAAAAACAAATAAAGGAAGCTAGATCTTAGGTGTGTTTTGGTCTGTGTTGAAGGAAGCTTGATAGAGGAAAAAAGGGAAAGAGAAGAAAGAAAATTTAAAAAGGAAGAAAAAATTTTTAATTAAAAACTATATAATAAATAGAATAAAATTAAATAAAGAAAATGAAATAGAATAAAACATTTTTTAAAAATAAAAAAATAAAGTAAAAAATAATTTAAAAATAAAAAATATATTAAAAAAGAAAATAAAAATAAAATTTTCTCTGTATCTAAGAAAAAGAAAGGAAAAATTTTTAACAAAACAGAAGCAAAAAACCAAATTGCTAAATGGGTCAGAAAACAGAAGGAAACCCAAATGAAGCTCCATCCAGTTTCCCCTAGAACTGAAGCTATGAAGCACTCTACAGTCCATACACTAAGCAGGTAGAGGGACTTGTGCTGTTCTTCTAGGAGATATGCTTGGAGGGCGCAGTTGGGCAGGCTTGGTGTAATGGCTCCGTTCTCCATTATGTGGTGCTCCTTAGCTTACTGGGGTGGATGCACTGTGGTGCATATGCACGTGTGCAGGACAGGTGGAAGTGTCTTCACCCAGCTTCCTAGTCTCTGGCACAGGAACTTCAATCTCTCACTGACCCCCAAACAAGCACCCCTCCTTTGTCGCAGGCCTCCATCCACTCCCTGCCTCTACCCTGTTCGTGTACAAGTGGTCTGACTGCCAGATGGCACCTCCCTCCAGAATTTTGTCTCAGATGGTGTTGTGTTTCAAAACCCCACATCTCAGAGACACCTGCGGCTTGGACCCACACTGACACTGTGGGCGAGGGTCTTGCTGAGCAATGGCCGGGTGCCAGCTTGCCCCAGAAAATGTTCTTGCATTTGTGCAATAGTAGAGGTCCAGATATTATGGCAAACCACAACACACAGCCAGCACCAGGTTTCACCACACTCTGGCATCTTTGTCCCAATACCAGCAAACATGGCTGTTCTCTGGGGTCCACTGGGACCTTTGCCTATGGGGAGGCCATATAGCCTCTACCCAATGCTCTCAAGCAGGGGAACTACTTCTCCCCATGTGGTACACAGACCTCTTGGACTCCACTGCCTGCTCCCGGGGATTCACCCTACTTCCTCACTACAGCACCACCAGGCACTGAACTCTGAAACTTCAGACTCTGTGCTCCACTGTTTATAGAATCCTGGTGGTATTGAAACCCTCTTTCTTCCCATCAGTGGTTTTGAGGAACAGATTTCTTGCTCAGTCCCCTGTGAGTGCTTTCATTCTTTCTCTTTCTCTCCAGCTACTTCCAGAGGAGTGTTTTTCCTGCACCCTCCTAATACACCACACTCTCCCCCTTTCTCTGTCCTCTCTCTGCAAAAACAGCTGCCTACCCTCCATGGCTTTTCACTCCTCCAGTTCACCTCTCTGTACCATGTATCTGCCTAGTTCTGTGGCTCAAGTTATGCAGATTGTTGTGTTAATCCTAAGATCAATTTCCCAAGTGGGCAAAATGGTTTGGTGCTGATCTAGCTGTTTCAGGCACGAGACAAGCTGAGGGTCTACATGCTGCTCCTCCACTTGTAATTTTAAATGTAATCAAAACAATCCTTAATCTGAAACAAGTATCAGTAACTCTCCATTATTCTAAAAACTAGTTCATAAGACATGTGTATGTGTAAATATAGTTCACCCTTGAACAACACAGTTTGAACTGTGAAAGTCCACGTATAGACGGATTTTTTTTAACTAAATTTACAATACGGTACCATATATGTATTTTCTTTTGCTTATGATTTTCTTAATAACATTTTCTTTTCTCTAGTTTATTTTATTTAAGAATATAATATATAATACATAAACATATATAATACGTATTAATTGACTACATTATCAGTAAGGCTTCCAGTTCTGGTCAACAATAGGCTATTAGCAAAGTTTGGGGGGAAGCAAAAGTTATACATGAATTTCAACAGTGCAGAGGGATCAGTGCTTTAATACCACATTGTTCAGGGTACAACTCTACTGTCCACCAGATTTACTCCCAAAATCTATTCATATTTTAAGACTCATCTCAAATACCCATCTCTCACTGTAAATTTTCTTTTCTTCTTTTTTTTAATTTTAGTTGGTTAACATGCAGTGAGTGCACTATTAGTTTCAGGACTATAATTCAGTGATTCACCACTGACATACAATACCCGGTGCTCATCACAAGTGCCCTCCTTAATACTCATCACCCATCTAGCCCATCTGCCACCCACATCCCTCCATCAATCCTCAGTTTGTTCTCTATAATTAAGGGTCTCTTGTGGTTTGTTCCCCTCTCTTCTCTTCCCCCGCTTCCCATATGTTCATCTGTTTTGTTTCCTGAATTCCACATATTAGAAATCATGTGGTATTTGTCTTTCTCTGATTGACTTATTTCATTTAGCATAGTACATTCTAGGTCCATCCATGTCATTGCAAATGGCAAGATTTCTTTCTTTTTTGATGACTAAGTAATATTCCATTGTATGTATAAGTGTGTGTGTGTGTGTGTGTGTGTGTGTGTGTGTGTGTGTGTTACCACATTTTCTTTATCCATTCATCAGTCAGTGGACATTTAGGCTCTCTGCATAGTTTGGCTATTGTTGGTAAGGCTGCTATAAACATTGGGGTGTATGTACCCCTTCAAATCTGTATTTTTGTATCCTTTTCTTAATCGTTGGATTCCAGGAAACCTCACATTTCTAACACTTCATAGAGCCCAGTTACTTTCATTGTCTGTCTTGCACAAGAGAAGTACATGAGTGACCATATTATACCTGCTAAAGTATGGTCTCCTTGAGCACAGAAACTGTTTCCCTTGCAGCCAGCCCAGTATTATATTTTACTACTACTACTACTACTACTACAATAATTAATAATAATAATAATGTAATAATCATGCTATCAAATAAATATGAGTTCACAGTTTACTTTTTATTTAATTCTTATAACAACTCTTCAAAATATGCCCATTAAGTATTGTAATTATTCTCAGTTTACAATTATTTGATTTGACAAACATTTATATAGCATTTACTATGCCCAAGCAGTATACTAAGTGCTTTACATAGTATCAACTCATTTAATTCCACTGGTGAGGTAGGCATTACTATGGTCCCATTCTACAGATGGGGAGCTTTCAAAGACAAAGTATTCAAATAAGTATCCCAAGGTCACCTAGTGTTATAGATTGAATATTTGTGTTGCCCCTAAACACAGATGTTGAAATCCTAAGTCCTAATATCATGGCTGATTAAGCCACCAGGGTGGAACCTTATAAAAGAATAGAATTAATGCCCTTATAAAAGATACCCCACAGAGCCCTCTTATTTTTTCACCATGTGCAGACCAGAGAGCCACCTCTGTGAACCAGGCCCTCCAGAGACAATGGACTATGAACGAGGAAGCAGGCCCTCACCAGACACTTCCACACCTTGATCTTAGACTTTCTAGCCTCCAGAACTATGAGAAATAAATGTTTTTTCTCTATGCTTCCCAGTCTATATTTTTGTTATAGCAGCCCAGATGGACTAAAACACCCAGGCAGTAAATGGCATCACTGGGGATCACCCCCAGGCAGGCCAGCTCTAGTAACAGCACAGCTAACCACCATGCTATCATGTGCCGCCAAGAGTGGCAAGTAGCCAATAAATAGATGAAGAAACTGACTGAAGCTTATTTGTGTAATTCGTTGTGTAAAAGAGATATTTTAAATATCTGGTTTCCCCCTTTTGCCTTAACCCCTCATCACCTGCCTCCCCCTCAGGGGGCACCGTGTACCAGTGAGCTTGGATTATTCTCAGGGCTTGCAGCAGGCCACAGAGGAACCTTCTTGGGCTCCCCATGGCCTGGAAGCAGAGGTCGCCAAAAAGTGTTAATATGTTTTTTGAATTCTTGGTTTTAAAAAATCTAAGACACTGAAGTTACAGTAACAATAATCTACTTTCATAATTATAATTTTTGATATAATTATTTTTAAGATCTGTGACTTTTTTGAATTACCAGGTATCTCCTCTGGGCATTAGTTTTTCTTACTATTACCATCAACACATGGTTATTAAATGCCTACTATGCATGGCTCTGTCCCAAGTATCAGATACAGAAATAAGACATTATTTCAAATGCTTTATCATCTAGGTTTCCTTTTAAAATGATCATTTTTCCTTAATTCTTTAACCTGGGGGGTCTTCATTGAAATAAGATCTACAAACATTTTGTATTCCGTAAAAAGAAGATAATATATTGTAATGTTTTATATGTAAGCATTACAGCTAACATGTGGCAAATTATTGGAGGCAAAGGCTATGTATAGATAATTCAAACATTTTTTTCACTGAGTTTACATTTGTATTGTTCTAACTGTATCTTTTTACACTTCTTACAAGAAAAAAATAAATCCTTATTTTTGACTGTTAGGTAAAATTAATACCTGAAGAATATTTTAGATATAAGGGAAGAGCATTTTTTAAATCACAATTTCTATTTGCCTCTTTCCTCTTATTGCTGTGAACACCTATTCTTTATCATGGCACATTTGTTCTATTCCATGGGTTGTATTAGGAGCAATGGGTGACCTCTCTGGGCCTCTGTTCTTGTATTTGGAAACACTGTAGGATGTTGTTCGCCTCTTGTCCCCTCAAAGGCCAAAGTTGAACACTATATTATCTGGGAAGACGACACCTTATTCTTATTCCTCAACAATTCTAACAACTCACAGCCCCTCTCAGTCCCTTTATGAACACAGATGTCATTTTAATGGGGGGAGAGCTGAAGTGACAAGAAGGTGACCTGTGGGTGAACCCAGGAGCAGGTGAGGTCTGTCAGTTTTTAATTTGAAACTGGTGTCAGGTCTGAGGAATGGCTGGTATAATCACATTTGTAACTGATCTCCTATAAACTCTGCAAACATTGAGGGGATGACTGTTGTAGGCAATATGAAATTAACAATTCATGTGGAGGTCTCTGGGCACCTAACTAAATCACATGTATCTTTGAAAACTGTATAAACATCATATGTTTCCCAGATGACAAGACTGGCATAGCAAAAAAGTTCTGATTATGCTCTTAATGAAAGAAAAATTTTTGCATCAATTTATAAAGACATAACCTTTTTAAGAAGACAATTACTGTTTTAAGGCATATAGTCCAAGTAAAAAAAGTATATAAAATTAAACTCATCATTTCCATCACATAATAATCAATTCCAAGTTATGCCCTAATATACACCTTTACAAAATGCTTCTTGTTTTAAATTTTTCCATTCAGTCCATTAAGATTTCATTTACAAAAATTGACTCTAAGTATTTGAAGTACTGTTATTCATTACATATGCATAAGACACAATTTTGAAAACTTTACATTTAGTAGAAAATCATTCTTTTTTTTTAGTTTATTTACTTGTGAGAGAAAGAGAGCACAAGTGAGGGAGGGACTGAGAGAACCGGGAGAGAGAGAATCCCAAGCAGGTTCCGTGTCATCAGCACAGAGCCCGATGCAGGGCTCAAACCCATGAACCGTGAAATCATAACCTGAGCTGAAATCAAGAGTCCGAGGCTTAACGAACTGAGCCACCCAGGCTCCCTTAGCACAAAATCATTCTAATCTGGGACTTGCTACAAAAGTCAAATTCAAATGTTCCATAAGATAATAGCATTTCCACCCAAACAAGAAAGTATTCCAAAACTCTCCAGGATAAAATGTCCTTCTACACTGAGAGGGTGATGTGACATGTGACATCAAGCAGTATCAACTGATACCAAAACAAGATCGTTGAGGCACAAGAGATTTGTCACTTTACTTCCACAAATTTAGGATGAGAGAAATAACCATAATAATTGCTGGCACCTTAGTAATTATTTGCCAGGAACTGTTGTAAGCATTTCACATGTTGACTGAATCTTCACAACCCTGTGAGAAAGCTCAGTTTATTATCCTTATTTTGCTGGCCAAGGAAACTGACACAGAGCAAACAAGTAACTTAACAAACTGTCAATGGTGGGACCAGGATGTGAACCCAAATCTAACTCAAGAGCCCTTGCTCTTAACCACTCTTTATCACCCCCTGGGACATGTAATTTGAAATCCCACTGCTTCTGTGGCACTGAAGAACATGAATATGTGGTCTATACAAAAGTATCATCAATAAAGGACATGTGAGACAGATTGACAATTATATATTTCCTGTTGGTGGGAAATACAAATTAAAACCACAATGAGATGGGGCGCCTGGGTGGCTCAGTAGGTTGAGCATCTGACTTCAGCTCAGGTCATGATCTCACAGTTTGTGGGTTCAAGTCCCACATCAGGCTCTGTGTTGACAGTTTGCTCAGAGCCTGCAGCCTGCTTCAGATTCTGTGTCTCCTTCTCTCTCTCTGCCCCTCCCCTGCTCATGCTCTATCTCTCTCTGTCTCTCAAAAATAAATAAATGTTAAAAAAAACATTTTTTAAAAAACCACAATGAGATAGCACTTCACACCAGTCAGAATGGCTAAAATTAACAACTCAGGCAACAACAAATATTGGTGAGGATGTGAAGAAAGAGGATCTCTTTTGCATTCCTGATGGGAATGCAAACTGGTGCAGCCACTCTGGAAAACAGTATGGAGGTTCTTCAAAAAATTAAAAATAGAAATACCCTATGACCCAGCAATTGCACTATTAGGAATTTATCCAAGGGATACAGGTGTGCTGTTTCAAAAGGGCACATGCACCCCAGTGTTTATAGCAGCACTATCAAAGTTTGAAAAGAGCCCAGAGGCATCTGGGTGGCTCAGCCGGTTAGGCCTCCGACTTTTGCTCAGGTCACAATCTCACAGTTTGTGGGTTCGAGCCCCATGTCAGGCTCTGTGCTGACAGCTCAGAGCCTGGAGCCTGCTTTGGATTCTGTGTCTCCCTCTCTCTCTCTCTCTGCCCTTCCCTGCTCATGCTCTGGCTCTCGCTCTCTCTCTCTCTCTCTCTCAAAAGTAAACATTTAAAAAAAAAAGAGCCCAAATGTCCATTGACAGATGAGTGGATAAAGAAAATGTGGTATATATATATATATATATATATATATATATATATATATTATACACACACACACACGCGCGCGCGCACGCGCGCGCAATGGAGTATTATTTGGCAATCAAAAAGAATGAAATCTTGCCATTTGCAACAACATGGATGGAACTAGAGTGTATTATGCCAAGTGAAATTAGAGAAAGACAAATATCATATGACTTCGCTCATATGTGGAATTTAAGATACAAAACAGATGAACATAAGGGAAGGGAAGCAAAAATAATACAAAAACAAGGAGGAGGATAAAACATAAGAGACTCTTAAATACAGAGAACAAACAGAGGGTTACTGGAGGGGTTGTGGGTGGGGGAATGGCTAGATGGGTAAGGGGCATAAGAAGACACTTGTTGGGATGAGAACTGGGTGTTACACATAGGGGATGAATCACTGGAATCTACTCCGGAAATCATTATAAATTTTCTGTCATTTCCTGTTGGTGGGGCAATGAACTGTTCTTACTGTATATCCTTAGAACTCAGTCTTCTTAAGAACCATTTCAGTGACACCACTCCCTAAATTTTGGACATGTGGAATTCCTACACTTTCAAGTGATCTATGTCATATTATGTTTTCTTCTAAAGCTGTTCATATGTCATGTAGAAGAGAACCTGTTGTAAGGAAAAGAGCTTAGATTGTGAAGTTAGAGAACCTGTCTGTGAGTCCTAGATTGACAGCTTTCTATCTAGGTGAATTTGCCTAAGTGACTCAAACCTACTGAATCTTAGTTTCTTTATCTTCAGAATGGGGAGAATATTATTTGCTAGTATTTTTCTCAGAGGGTTATTATGAGACTCAAAAGAGACAATGGATGTAAAATTGCTTTGTAAATGGGGAAATACAAGAGGAAGGCCTAAAGAAGGAACTTTCTTGGGCTAGTGATGTCACCTAGAGACCAGACGAAGAAATGGCATGACCCCAGATTTCTTGCTTACCACTTCTTTCCTTTCCTACTGGGGGCACTTAATGTAACTAATACTCTACTCTTTTCCTAAGCCATGTGGGCAAATGGTTATAGTGCCCATTCCTAGCTTTCAAGAACACAGAAGCTGATTCAGTAACAAAAAGTATACATGTGCTAAAGAGTGTTCAACGCCTCAAGTCTCCAGGCTTTAATCTAGGCTATTTCCTTTCCTTCATTCATCCTATACACTTTCTTCACCTGTGTTATTCCCAAAAAAAACCTTCTAGAGTCAATTTAATTCACTTTCCTTACACTGCTCCCCATGAGCCCCCATATAAGTCTAATTTTATTACCCCAATTATCTAGTAGCATCTGTCTGCTGCTTCTACTATTGCACTCAGAACACTATATTTTAACTATTCACCTTTCTCCCTGGCTTGAGTCGAAAACCCTGGAAGACAGACAACCTTACTGAATTTGTCTGTGTATCCCTGGTATCTAACACAGTGCCTGGCACAGAATAGAGGCTCAACCAATGTTTGCTGAGTGTAGACTGGGATCCATGGTTTATAGCCAAGTAGACATGAAAAATGAATTTTGAAAAACAAAGGAAGGGCATCTCAAGTGAGGCAATACATTCAACCAATACATAATATGAACAACAGACAAGTAATTTGTGGGAAACTTTTGTATCAGCAGATTAAGTGGAACAAAAGATGTATTTTGAAGAGGATAGACAGTATTTTGCAAACCAAATAAAATAATTTAGACTCAATACGGTAGGTTATTTGCTCACTAATAAATCCATGTATTCATTCAAAAAGCATTTTTTAGTGCCTGCTATGTGATATTTAGCAAGTCATAAAAATGAGTAAGATATGGTTTCTTCCCTTGAAGAGTTTATTATAATGTAATTTCATATGGAGCATTTATGGAAAACATCATAGTACAAAAACTGCAAGACTAGCCATGGCTAAATGTTTAAAAACCACTGGGTTAAGTGTGTATCTGGAGGGTACTCAAGCCAAGCAAATCAGTAGAGCGCATTCACTCTTCCTTCTGTCTCTACAATAATCATCAAGCAAAGGTTTAGGTCCTTTGCTATTTGCTCTCAGTTAAATTGCCTCATCACAGAGGAAGTTCCCAGGAGACATGTCCACACAGCAAGTCACTTCTGGCATCGACAAATTCCATGCAGAGAATTTCATTTTCACAAGGTGGCTTCACGGGGATTTTTTTTTTTACTCTTTTTTTTTTAACTCTTCCTTTTCTCCTCTCTCTTCTTAATCCCTACAATCATTTTGATCCTTGTATTTGTTTGCTAGAGTTGCCATAATAAAATACCACAGATTGGGTATTTATTTGTTCACAGTTCTGGAGGCTGGAAGTCTGAGATCCAGAAGTCAGCAGGGTAGATTTCTTCTGAAGCCTCTCTCCTTGGCTTATGGGTAGTCACCTTCTCCCCATGCCTTCACATGCTCTTTTCCTTTTGTGTGTGTCTGTGTCCTAATTTCCTCTTTGTATATATCCATTTGTATTGGATTATGTCCCACCCCAATGGCTTCATTTTAACTTAATTAACTCTTTAAAGACCAAGTTTAGTCACATTCTGAGGTACACGAAATTAGGGCTTCAACATATAAATTTAGGGAAGGCATGCTGCATCCTCCTAGAATCAGTTAACTTAAAGTCTGTAGCCAAAGTGCCACTTCTGCCTCTAACTGGACATGAATCTATAATCCCAGCTTCACAAAGAGAATTTAGGATAACGGGTTCTCCAAATTGGCTGCACTTTGGAGATACTCAGAAAGTTAAAAACACAAAAACTAAAACAAAACAAAAAAACTCATATCCAGAGATCTGATGTAATTAATTGGTTTGGGCTGTAGCCTGGGCATGGTAATCATTAAAAGCTCCCAAAGGGATTCAAAAAAGTAGTCAGGGGTGAGAACCAGGGAAAGGACTATTTGAGTTAAGGGGGAATGGGGACTTCAGATAAAAATGAGGGGGCTCTGTGTAGATGAGTAGAGGGCCATTTAAAAAAATGCTTTTTACTATACAATGCACTTCAGGGGAATTGGGAACCTAACTGACCTTACTAGTAGCTGCAAATATTTCCCACCATCAATGCTGACTTGATCATTCACTAGTAATAAATTAATCAGTAACTGACCAAAGGAAAAGTTTGGTCCCCAGTGAGGAACACTGCCACAGCAAGCGCTCTTAGTGTTTGTTCTGCCTTGAAGAACCCAAAGCTGGAATGGAGTGAGGAAAGGGGGACAGAAAATCCAATTTCATGGTCCTGATTGCTTTAGGAAAATACAAATAACAACTCCAAATAAATTATTTCAGGTAGTTCTTCCCCCTCCCCATTTTCCCATTCCCGAAAGTGCTGTTTTTAGTAAGTGTTATAAAGCAAACTTAATAAATAATTGTTGGAACTCTCATGTAATTTATTAAAAGCTAGGTTTTTAACTAATTTGTTTACACTAAGCTCTCGTTATGTCCTCAATTTAGCAGGTACATAAGCATGGCTGGTTTCCCCCAAAACATCAGCAGGTACTCGTACATTATGGCTCTGATGCTACATTTGAGTTCAGAAAAAGGAAAAGACATAATTTACAGAAAAAAATTTTTAAATTTATAAAATGGTTAATATCTGCAAAAACTAAAATTCCTGACTTCTAGAGTATATGACTTTGAAATAGTTGCAGTTTATCTTTGAACCCTTCATTCACTGCCCAAATTATTGGGAATCAAAGTAAGGGTTAGAGAAGTGAAGAAAAGTTGTAGAAAAGAAACTCACTTTTACTTAACCTTAGTATCAATGAAATGGACTTCCATAAATACAAAGATATTTGGAAGTTTTGAAAAGTTTCTTGAGTAGTTTTTGAACAACTTTTTTAAAAAAAGCTCCAAACTTCATCATTACAAAAATTACAAAGACTTCAACACCATATTCATTTTCCTTGTCATTCATTTTTTTACAGAATTCATTTTTTACCTTCAGAAAAACTTAGAGAAATATTCCTGGCTCTTGAATTCCATATGCTTCTTCCTTATTTTACATGTGAATTCTGATGCTCAAACACCATATTCTTCACTGGGAATTTTAATCCTCTGTTCTATATTTCTACACACACACACGCACACACATACCCACACACATACACATACACATTCAAAGTTTAATGAAATGGGAATTACTTCTATACACTGGGTGGATAATAGGATTTCAACCTGACAAGCCAATGCAAGCAATCTTCAACTGACAAACTAGTTTCGCTCCAAGGTCCAGGTATGATGTGGTTGTAACTTAAAAAAATATTTTCCTCTAGAAATAATTTATAAATAGTACTTATAATTTCAGGCCTGCCAACATACCTTATAATTGAGGCCTGTGCTTTATTTATTATTTATTAACATACTAGTGTGGACTTGGTTAGTGTACAGTGATATCAAGGGCCAGATTATAAGAGAAAAAGGAAGAAGGGATTTGCTTCCTCTTTCCCAAGTTCCAAAACCATTCACCTATCCTCTCTCTCAGTCAAAATACACATTTTCTCAGTGTAGTTTACTGTATCTACAAGGCACATGTTACTTCCCTTCATCCCACAAGAGCATCATCAGAATTTATTACCATTCTACACCAGAGTAAACTATGGGTCAAAAACTTGAGAAGCCTTAACTAAAGAGAACAAATAGATGGTTGGGGGGGGGGGGGCGGAGGGAATGGGGGATGCACAAAATAAGGGATGGGGGTTAAGGAGGGCACTTGTGATGAGCACTTGGTGATGTATGGATGTGTTGAACCACTATATCATACACTTGAAACTGATATAACACTGTATGCGAACTATACTAGAATTAAATTTTTTTAAAAGAGAAAAACTTGAGGAGCTTGCCTAAGGGAAAACTGCCAGAAATAGAACAGTAGAATTCAAATTCACATTGGTTTGACTTCCAACAAATCAAAGAAACCTAGAAGGCTTCTGTATACTAATGTGTGTGTGATGAATGGTATTTCCTAATTTGGTCACTGGGCTTCCTAACTGCAACATCCAAAGGTCTCTTTTTGGTCCTTATTTGAGGGGTTTGATACCATTTATTAATCCCTCCACTTGGCAACCATTATAACCAGGCTCAGAGTTTTCCTCACACTTTCTCCCATCTTTCTCATTAATCTGCTGGCCTCCCTGATCTCCACTTATATCAAGCCAGAGACTGATAAACATTTTATTTTTCTCTTAGGTTACATTGACCACATTCTTCTCTTCTCCCTCTCCATATTCCCGCTTGAGAATCACAAACATTCTCCTATTATAATAATCATCCATAGGTTGATTAGTGCAAATCTTATCTCTAATCTAGACTTATGAGTTCTAAAGCTTTCTTTCCAACAACCGACTTGGAAGTTTCCACCTGGATAATCCATAGTTACCTCAAATTCAATATATTCAAAACTGAACTTATTATCCTCTCCTAAAAACATCTGTGCCTCTTGAGTCCCAATTTCATGTAATGGCATTATGATGACCTATCCACTCTTTGGAGTTATAAATCTGAGTTATTCTTGACTTCGTACTCCCCACATCTTCCAGTCAAGTCCTGTCAATACTACTTCCTAAGTAAATACCTCCTGAATATATTTCCTTCTGTTTTATCCCAATGACTACATCATCTATCATTGAGATTACTTAAATATTTTTAAGTAGTGTTCCTGCTACCAATCTCACTTCATTCCAATCAAGCTTCTTCACTGCTATTATATTTATTAAAATATTAAAGACCTGGGGCGCTGGGTGGCTCAGTGGGTTGAGCGTCTGACTCTTGATTTCGGCTCAGGTCATCATCTCACAGTCATGGGATAAGCCCCATGTCGGGCTCTGCACTGGGCATGGAGCCTGCTTGAGATTCTCTCTCTCCCTCTACCCCCCTCTCTTTCTCTCTCTCTCAATAATAATAATAATAATAATAATAGACCTCATTCAACAAATAAAGTACCTATCGTGTACCAGCAGCATGTTAGGTCCTAAGGATATAAAATTAAAAAGGCACACCCAATATCTCAGAAAGTTCACAGGTCCTACAAGAAAAAGTAATAGAGTGTCTTTTAAGATATATCAAAATAGAAGTAAGCACAAATTTTAAGAAGGTCAAAGAGAAAAGACATTAACCTAGACAGGAGGTAAACTTTCTTTCTTAGGTTCTCAACACTCCGCACATATCTCTATTTTGATTCTTCCCACAATGTCATTGTTAAAAGAACTTAGACCTACAGCCAATAATCAGAAGTAAAAAGTATCGGAAAATAAACAGAGTAGGAGAATCCAATGAAGTGGTGGAAGGTGCAGAGTTTGCCTGGGAAGAGAGGTTCAAGGAAACTTTCTGGAGAGGTGAAAATATTTTGAAACTTGATATGAGATGTGGATTACACAGGTGTGTACATTTGTTAAAACTCATTTAACTGTAACATTACATGTCAACTGTATGTAAGTTACACTTCAATTTTTAAAATAAGAGGAAAATTAATAATTTCAGTATAATAATCATCAGCTTTGTCACATCATCACCAAGGAAGATTTTCTCAGTATCAATGCATAAATGTACATAAAAGGCACAATTTGCAAACCTGTAGTCGTATTCTTTCCAGTCAGTGTGAAAATGCTTTTAAAAATGATTTTGACTTTTGCCACTTCTTTACACCTGCTAGCAGAATTTCCACCATGGCAGGTGCATTCTAACCATTCCTAGAGTAAACAGTGACCTAAAGGATCAGGAATAGGTCTGTCTGATCTACTTATAAAGACAAACATGAGCTATCCACCCTGAATCATACGCAGCATGACTTTTTCTTATTATGAAATACCATTATATAAGTACCCCTCAACAATGCAATTTACACAGCTGGGCTGCTCTCCCTGACAAAATACCCTTTAAAACAATACTCTATATTTGCTTGAAATTTCATATACCTTAAGAGAGGGAACGGAATAAGGAGAAAAATAATTTCTTCTGAAGAAAACTGCAACAAGGAAACTTGCATGTTAAAAAATCTGCAAGATTGTGTGTCAAAATATCTTCTGTTACTGGCAATTAAAAACTACTTTTACCAAGAATGGCATTCTGTGAATCAAATTTCTACATTATCACACTGTCTGGCTTGTTGTTTCTCTATGTCCAATAACTTCTTACATAAAAATATCTAGGGCGTTTTCCTAATTCTTTTGCATGTTTTTAATATAATCAACAAATAAAATTTTTCTGGTAGTAAAAAAACATGAATAACTAAAAATTCATTCTACTTGTCAATTATCAATATTTGAGTCCTAGAACAGTAGCCAAGGTTCAACCCCAGTGACAGTTTATATCAGAATAAGATCAGACCTTTTTCAGCGTATCTCTCAAGCAGGCAGTTGAGTATCAAACAAGAAATGACAGGTAAAAAGCAATGACCGTTCCAGTTCATTGTGGATATTTACATATTTCACAAGTTCCTACTATCGTGTCGATGCATTTCAATCCTTGCCAACAAACTAAATCAACTTGAATTTTTATATGTGGTCTTCCTTTCATTCTCTAACCTACACTATGCATCCTTTCACAACTCTAAAGAGCATGCACTTCATTTACAGAAGGGTCCCACTCCTAACATTTTAGTAATGTTTAGTTTGATAACTTTGGATTTAAGACAATGATTTCTTCAAATGTATCCCCCCTCCCCCCCCCCCACCCCATACAAATCATATTCCAAAGGAGGGGAAAAAAGGAAGCCAGGTTGTAAACAGCACCACTGGCATATATCCACTAGATGTCAGTCATGCAGTTAGCATCAATTTACATTCTTAATCCTAATGGACACAAACAGAAATTCTATTAAATCCATCCCTGATTCAGTATGACTATACCACAGTGTGGTATTTTTACACAGTGTGGGCTAAAGCATTGTGCCTAGAAGGGCTGCTCTCTTCTAGTGAGGACTCTAGCTAGCCATCAGTGAAATGCAGGCTCTTTCCAAGTACCATTGTTAGTTGAGGATTACCATGCTGGGGACACTTGAGGTGATTCAAATCAGTTTTCAAGAAAGAGTGATGTGGTAACCATTTCAGAGAGCAATGTTTTGAAAGATTTAGCTTGTGGAAACAGGGAATCAGAAAGAAGTATATTCCTTAGATTATGTAACATTCAGAGAATTTCAAAGAACACTGTCCCCCACCCAACCATCTCCCCCCCCAAAATGCTGATTATATTAAAAATAAAATATTCTTGGAGAAATTGACTTAAGAAGATGAAACATCTTGGGCTGTTGCCACCAAAATCACAAATTAATTCCATTCTTTCAGACATCTGATATCCTCAGTAAAATAGTATGAGGTTTGTAGAAAGCTTCTTAAATATTCTCACAGAAAAGGACCCTACAAGGTGCTTACTGTTTCTGGGAAGGGAGTAAAATGAATGCTTACCCAATGGTCGTATCATCTCCATCCAGTTCAGCATGTTCATGGTCACCATGGACTGTGTTTGAACTCTTTTCTATACGAGCAGTCTCCCCGTAACACCAAACGTTCCACACAAGTCCTAAATAAATGTGGGAGACAAAATTAAAATAGGGCTCATAAAAATCTCTGGGAAAGTCTTGAGTTAATCAACAGGAAAATTAGACTGAATTAGGTAGTTTCAAGTTTTCCTTCCAGCTCTACCATTTTGTGATTCTATGATGCAAAAATGTTATTTTCCTCAAAATAATGGAAATTCTTTGATGATTAGCTGTAATGTGTTAGCTGTTCTTGAAGATAGAAAAATGTAATTACATGTTATCAGTTACACTGCTCACCAATAACCCTGATCCCTGGCTTTTGTGGTCTGAAAGCTTAAAATTCTCCCTACCCTCACATCCAACGCAAGTCAAGGACTTCTTTTCCAGAGTTCTCTGTATGTTGCCTCTACTCCCATTTCTCATTCCCCAACTCCAACTCATCCCCATTCCTGCATTCCCACACCACACAGGATCCTCTATGAAAAAGCAATAGTTTGGAGATTATAAATCCCACAGCAGATAAATTCATGGTCAGGAGAGTACCCATTTTATAGTGTTTCCAACATGTTAGGGAAGTATATGATGCCTTCTGTGTTATGATGATGAAGTCTCCTAATGCTTGATTTCGTAACTGAGAATCAAAGAAGCACACAATCTGAACATCGCACATGCTGAGAGGAACAAGATATGGAATGTGGAATTATAATATGTGTAGATCCAACCCACACCCTCAATCTGGGTATCATCCCATTTCCGGGCATTGTGCTAATAAAACCATGTATTCATTCAGTTTTTCAGCAAATATTTATCCATCTACTCTATGCCGAGCACCACACTGAGCAGTAGAGATGAGTTAGGAAATCAGCAGGTGCAGTCTGTTCTCAAAGAATGTAACGCCTCGTAGAGGATGGTGATGAATTAAATCACATGATGTTCTAACAGGAAACAACATGACTGGTAGGTTTATTGTAGTTACAATACTGCAATAGTAGAGTTGCTAAATAAATAGAACTATAAATAAAACAGAATACCGTGCAGAGCAGGCATGCAGATTCTCCCAAGTAATGTGTCCTAAACTGCAGGATGGTTGTAATGTAAACTCAGAATCACAGTTCTGGACATGTTTCGAGCACCCCTTTCTTCTATTACTGCTTTAGAATTCTGGGGGCCTGCGCGAATCTAAGGAATCTATTCCTCAGAGAACAGATTCTAGAGTGCTGTTAATTAATTTTATTTCTGTTTCCTCAAAAACCTAATCAAAGTATGTTGCCAACTGCAGAGAGAGAGAACTGAAATGAAAAGCCATCCCCTCCTTCCTTTATACTTTTGATGCTAGACTCCCTAGGAAAGACTTTGAGTAGAAAACCCTGGAAGGCCTCAAAGCCAATCCTGCTGTCATTTTGCACAACTTACAGAGGAGAGAAAATAGCTAATAGACTGTCAGAAGGGAGAAGTTTAATAAACCAAGCAATTATCCTGTTACTTTAAAGGGATGCGGTGAGACTAAATGAAGTCAAATACACAAGGTAATTTAAGCTTTTTGAAAAGAAGGACAAAGTATTCAGGGCTCTAGGAATAAAGTACCAAGATTTAATGAACATCTGTCTCACACTTTCCACTTCGTAACTGGCTTTCACTTATTTTATTAACCCCTCACAGCAACCCTATTACACAGGCCGGGCAGATACACCTCTCTCTGTGATCCCTGAGTGTGGGTCGTCTAAGCCACAATGAAACACATGCTCCACGAGTTTGTATAAATGCACAGCGACTGGGAGAGGGCTACTGCTGAGCAGCTAAGATCACAGCAGACAGAAACATTAGTGACCATGAATGAAGTCAACACAAACAGGAAGGAGAAGAGTGGGCAAGTGTGACTCTCAGAAGGCAGACTGAGGACACATTAGACACAAATTAGCCACATTTAGCGAGGTGAAAACGACTTGTCTAAGATTATGTAGCCAGATTAGACCCCCGCTGTTAGACGCCCAGTCTAGTAGTCTTTCTAATATACCATATTTTCTCTCAAACAGCTTTTAAAGAGGGAAAGGGGGTGGAGAAGTTGGCCTTTGTTGAAGGTCTGCTCTGGACAGGAAAATTTCTGGATGCTAGGTATACACAAACTCATGTAATTCTTACACCAACACTGTAAGATATTATTATGATCTCAATTTTGCAGATGAAGAAACTGAGGGTCAGAATTTAAATAATTTACCAGCATCACCTGGCAGGAGGAAGACACAAAGGCAGGATTTGAATCCAGTTCTTTCTTTTCATTTAAAAAACAAACAAACAATGTTGCTGCCCATCCTACTATGTTTATTTTTTATGCTTATTCCACAGTACCTCTCTCCACTATTTTTTAGGGGGCTTAATATATGTTTTCTGAGTTGGAACAATGTTTGCTGGACCTTACGATATATGAGGTTGCTTCTTGTTAAGTTAGCCAAAGGAACATTGAAGAAAGTATTAAAATACTTAATTCAAAAAGCAGTGGGATATGAGGACACAAGATATTACACAAATAGAATTAAATAAGTAAATAGATCATTGAGCAACTGAATAATCTAAACTTTTAATTACTACAGATAAACTAATGCTTTTAAGAGATTAGGCAAATATTTGAGTATCAACTTGTTTGCATCACTTAACTAATTTGATTAACAATCTAAGGAAATATGAAATCGTATCGATAAAATTTAAATTTTTATATACCATAAAATCTATTCACAAAGAAAATATTTTTAGCAATATATATTGCTTCAGAAAAGATGTCAGGATATTAATTCTTCTTAAATGACATTTTTAGTGCCCTAAAGAAAAAAATCCTGTCAATTCTCTTAGAAAGTGAAAAATTGTATTATAAGACAATATGTTACTCCTTATCCCAATTGTTTTAAAGTAGAAGATACTACTTTTCAGATACGGATCACATCCTGGCATGAAAAATAATTACATTGCTCTTAGACAACGGAGATTATAAACTGAGTTTATATCATCCTAAAAATGCTTTACCCTAAAGCAAACAACTAAAGGATTGTTCCCCATCCGGAAAATTGTTCATCTATATCCCCTCCCATTTCCTCAATATTCTGACCTTACCCCAGCTGGTGAGCCAGCCCCACAATCCATTTAGACTGCACAGCAGAAATAAAATGCACACATACTGTAGCTGTAATTCAATTAATCTTCTCCTTGGGTTTCCTCTGCTCTGTGCCAGGGTCATTTGTAAGGCCATCACTCACTCCAAACTGTTGCACCTGTGCTACTATTGAAACACCCCTTCCTCCCTTCCACCCACCCCCACCCCCGCCATCTCTATCCACCCAGGCACAGTGCCCTAATCACCTTTTTCCCAGGCACAAAAGCTTTCCTCTGCTAGCGAGGAATGCTAGAATTCCCCCAAGCATTGGCAAGGAAATATTTAAATGTAATCAGAGGATCTTCCTTTGTTTTATTTTCTTTCCTAGGAAATTAATCTCTCTAAGGTATTCGATGTATTCTTCTGCTCTTCCGTGAGGCAACATCATCATACAGTGCTGAAGTGGTCGCAGCTTGCAAAGGCTAAATATTTTCTTCTCCTTCACTGCTGACACAGATGATACGTGCCTGGTTTCCTCAAGCATCTCTAATTGAATACTTTGCTTCATTTAAATTGTTTTAAACTTGGCTGTGAGAAACGTGTGTATGGATATCCTATCCCTCCCCCACCTATGGTGTGAATGCAGAATCACTGGCAGCTGTGGCTCCCCTAATAGCTGCCTCTGCAACCTGTAGTTCCCTTACCTCTAACAAGCTTGAGAAATTTCTCAGCTCAGTTTTTCCCACTCACTACAAGTCTTGGGTCCTTCCAATTTCACGTCGTTCCCAGGGGAAAAGCTAGACTCCGTTACATATCTTGATAAGGTTGAAAGTCAAACTGGGCTTAAATCTCTATTCTACCTCTTTAGAGCTATGTGGGCTTAGACAAATTACTTGACCTGTCTGAACTTCAGTTTCATCATTTGCAAAGTGGTAGGATAATACCAACTGCAGAGAGCTGATGTGAGCACGAAATGGGATAATGTATATAAAATGTCCAGCGTAATCCCTGGCCCATACTATGTACTTAATGAATATGAAGGTCCCTCCTTCCCATATCGTTACTTAACAATTACTGAGTGTCCTCAAATTGTGATTATCTATCATGGGCAAAAACACAGACAGATCTAACTCTTGCTATCAAACCAAGATGCAGACAGACCTGAGGATCTGTGGGGAGTTAAAGCTCTAAAGCAGTGATTCTCACACTCTAGTCAGCATCAGTGTCACCAAGAGAGTGTGAAAACACAGATTACTGAGCCCCACCTCCAGAGTTTCAGATTCAGGAGGTGTGCACAGTGTTGCTGCTACGAGCTTAGAGACCATATTTTGAGAACCATCACTTTACAGGATGTGAAAATGAGCAGTTTGGGGAAAATAACTAATATGATACGGTAAAGAAATATCTCACATTGAACAGAATCAAAGCGTCGGAGTTTTAAGAAGGCATTACCAAAAGAGATTCCCTGCTTCCCAAAATGGGCCTAAATTACTTAGGTAGAGCTCTCTTCCCAATCCCAGGAAGAGAGACACTCTAGTCTGTTTTGCTGTCATTTGTTTTGTTCGGGGGGATTGTGGGTTATTTTTTTAGATGAACATTATTTATTTCTTCTTCCCCACGCGTTATAGGGCCAATGTGAAAGCTTATAATTTATCCTGCAGAAGTAAATTAGTCTGTATCCTACTTTGATGACAAACCGAGATCAATTATCACCTAACAATCAAGTGCAGTGATGTTGCTGAGAATCATTTCAGGCAAGCGCTGGGAAGCCACGTGCACTGACACCTAGGAAAGCAGTTCTGGGGGCATTATACTGACTTGTTTAATCCTAACTAGAACTCTGTAAGGTAAGTATTACCATTTCCAGAAGGAGAAAACTAAAGCTCAGACAGCGTAAGTCACCTGCCCGTTTCCCCCAGTTATTGACTGATGCAACTTGCATTTTTCAGGTCTGACGTTAAGACTTTATTTCCACTCTGTCATTTCCATTCCTTTTCTGTAAAATGAGGGAGATTAAACTATGATCTAGTTCCTTCTGGCTGCTTTATTCTATGATTTATCAGGTTTCCTCTCCTAAATGTACAGTGAATTTTTTTAAGTCCATACATTCATGACATGACCACATAAATAGTGTCACTCTTTTAAACTATCAAAAAACAACTCAGAGCATTTAATAACAACAGAAATGTTTCCACCTGCACTTGCTTTTAGGTCTATATTCTTCAGCAGGTCTGTTATTCCTTCCCCACCGCACCCCCCACAAGTAGCTAAGAATGAACTAAAGGAACTTTTTGCATCTAGGTTAGTTGATAACCTCTTATGAAACAATGTGGATTATAAGTGGAGTTGCCAGATTCAGCAAATAAAAACACAAGACAAAAGTTAAACTGAAATTCTAGATAAATATTAAATAATTCCTTAGTGTGCATTTATCCCATGCAGTATGTGAAACATACTCACACTGAAAAATTATTCTTTATCTATCTGCAATTCAAATTCAACTGAGCATCCTGTATTTTATTCACAACCTGCCAATAAAAGCTTCCTCAGAGGTCATCCTTAGGCTCTGCATTGTCAGAAAAAAAGAGCTGAGGGGAGCTTAGGAGTTGAACAATGTGTGAGATAGGAACTGATGACGAAGGAACCCCCTTCCCTCCTCTGTGAGCCGCCACTGGTGCTTCCGTCTGCAGGCTGCACTGTGGTCACGGAGACGTGTTAACCACGGCTCCAACATCACTTTATAAATCATTACTCACTTCCCGTCCATTAACATTGTCAAACAGCAAGGGACATTTGTAAGCTATTATCCTGAAGTCGAGACCTTGCTTAGAGGTACATCAGGAATACTAGTTCACCAAGTATGCTCATACATTTCCATATAGCATTGTTCTTTCCTAAGTCAAATTCTAAATCCTTTCTCCACTGTTACCACCTTTCTAAAATGATTTGCCCAAAAATGCCTTACCTTATTTTTCTTTTTCAAGATATGGTTATCAAATAACCAGAGTTTCCCATTTTTACCATTTGCCCATCATCAATGGAACAAAGGCATTAAAACACCTAAAACCATTAGACAATGCATAAAGATAATTCAAAACATGAGATCTGCTCTTGAGAACTTCACTTACAGGCTGAGGTTAACAAAGATCAATAAAATACCTGACATGGATTGAATTGTGCCCCTCCCTCTGAAAAATTCATACGTTGAATCCCTAATTCCCACTGTGAGATATTTGGCCTTTAAGAGACAATTAGGTTTCAGTAGCTGATGACAGTGGGCCCTGATGATAAGATTAGTGGCCTTGCAAGAAGAGACACCAGAGAGCTTGCTCTGACTCTCCATCTCCCTCTGCCATGCATAAAAAGGTGGCTATCTGAAAGCCAGTAAGAGTCCTCATTAGAAGCTGACACTCAGACTGCCAGCCTATGAGAAAATACATGTCTGCTGTTTAAGTTACCCAGTTTATAGTAAATTGTTATGGCAGCCTGTGTTAATATACAAGACCCTTTTGTGAACCCATTTAAAATATTTAGGAAATTTTAAATCATTTGAAAAGTATTCATCAGTACTCTTGAACCACTGAAGTACCGGCTACCCATTCAATGCATGATTATTCTTTTCTTGGAATTTCCTTCCCTTCCCAGGAAAGTGGATCCTGGAAACAATCTTAGCAGCTTCCTTATGTCCCTGACAGCTTGGCCATGACCAACTGGACCAGGGCACACTCTTAATGCAAGTGGCATCAATTTTATCTCTTTGCCTAGGAATTTAGGATTGAGACTGAGAAACAGCAGCAACTTAGCCTCTGAATGTGGTTGGAATCTGATGTGGAAAATGATGGGTGCCATTTGTGCATTGAAAACATTTTTTAAAAAGGCAATCTATGGAGAAAAGAAGAAAGCAGAGAATGAAGAGAGAGTAGCTGTGTTTTTACTCATCCATTTATTCAAGATACTTTTGTTAAGTGCCTACCATGTGCCAAACACAGTTCTAGACTCTAGCAACAGAGGAGTAAAGAGCCAAATCTTCAGTCCAAGGCTAAATAAATAAATAAATTTAATAAATGAAGAAAAGAAAGAATATTGTATGTCAGATGAGTGCTAAAATGAAAAATAAAAAATGGAACAGAAATAAGAAACTCTAGAAAAGTGTAGGACAATTTCAAATAGAGTGGTCAGGAAGACCTCACTAAGCATAAAATGTTTCAGAAAAGACCGGAGAACATGAAGCCGTGAACATCTCAGATCTGTTTTGGCACTTTGGAGGTATCCTGAACTCAAATAGTGGAGATAGCTGACTTCACAACCTGAAGTCTAAAGTACATTTGCACACACCTTCTAATAGAATAGCCATATCCTTTGCCTTTGGCAGGTATTCAGCAAAAACCCACTGTGTGCCTTGTATGTGAAATCAAGACAGACAGATGGATGGAGTGGATATAAAGCAGTGACCCAGTGGTGCTGATATCAAGGACAAGAAGAGGCAAAGTGCAGGGTATCAGATGGCAGGAGGAAGGCCTTCTGGGTATGCAGTACTGTGGCCTGGGTCATATACCTCCTACGTGGATCATACAGAATGTTCATGGCCCCTCCATGCCCCAGTCCAGAACTAGGCAAGACATGAGAAAAGGAGGTGCCACCACTTAAGCTTACCTCTCAGAAAACAGATATTCAGGGGACAATGTCAAATTAAAATATGCAAATTGGTCAGGAGAAGCTACTGTGTTTAAAGACTTGGTATGAATGGAGAATGTTTTGTGCTTCCTGATGATCTAAAGGTAAAATATATTGTATGCTGTGGCTTTATTTAAATAAGATGTATTAGGGCCACCTGGCTGACTCAGTCAGTGGAGCATGCAACTCATGATCTCAGGGTTGTGACTTTGACCCCCACGTTGGGTGTAGAGATTACTTACAAATAAAATCTTTTAGGGGCACTGGGGTATTTCAGTCTGTTAGGCATCCAATTCTTGATTTCAGCTCAGGTCATGATCCCAGGATCGTGGGATGGAGCCCCACATCAGGCTCTGCACTGAGCATGGAGACTGCTTAAGAGTCTCTCTCACTCCCTCTGACCCTCTCCCCTGCTCATGCTCTCTCTCTCTAAAAATAAATAAATAAATAAATAAATAAATAAATAAATAAATAAAATCTTTTAAATAAAAAAATATGTATTAAAAGAAAAGCAATCTGTATTTGTGGGAGATCAGACTATATCCCAACCTAAAATATATGTTTTTATGATGCCATTAAGTCAAAATAATCTGCATATGCAGCAAGTGAAATTTCCTTTGGATAAAAAAAATAAGGCATGACAAACTTGTCTTCACGGGTTAAAAAACAAATTACTCTCATGGCAAGATAACTGAGACCAAAGACAAAGAAAAGACAGCACAGTAAAGGAAAACAAATAACGAGGAGGTGCAAATCACTTAATGGGAGGAGGCCTGAAACTGAGGTACTAAAACAGCTGCAGACAGTCCAACCTCCAGGTCATGACTAGGGATGCTGAAGGTTGGAACAGTTCTCTTTTCTCCAGGAGCCTGCCGGTCTTCAGGCACTACCTCAAATAAGTGATCTGTCTGAATTATTATGCAGCATGCAGTATTTTGAATCACTTCAGGCTTCATTAGGTTACAGTATCACATAAGTCATATTACACTGTGCTTGGGAGAAGTGGCACATATTTATTCCTTTTCCAGGAGGTAACATGTTTTGTTTTTTTTTTTTTTATGCTTCTTTTAAATCTGTTAACACCAAAGCTCAGAAGACTTCACTTTATCTAATGTATCAAAATAAACTTTGGGCATAACTATCACTATATCACAGCAAGGTCAAGATGAACCGATGATATAATCCTTCAAATGATGATCAAATGCCACCAAATCATCTCAGGTTTAGGATTGAGTTGGGGTTGGGGGTACAGAATAGTTGCATATTATTTGAATGAAGGAAATCACATTATTCAAATGAAGGAAAACCAGGACTGGAGATGGAAGAATTGAGGTAAAGGCAGAAGAGACCACCATCATAGCAAGGACATGGCTGCAACAAGGCCCTGCCAATGCAGCCTGCCTCACCTCATCTCTGCCTGAGCTCTAGTCACAGTGATTCTCTTGCAGGTACCATCACACTGGAGTATTTCAAAATGTTTCTCCCCTCCATACAAGTTGATCTTTCTGCTCTTTCTTCCTTAAATGTCCTGCCCTGTTGCATACCCACAAACACTATCTTTCAAGTTGCAGCTCAACCAACATCCCCCTAGAATTTTATGAAATATTTGTCTCCCTCCCCTGGAATATAGAATTGACCACTCCCTCCTTTGCCTCTCTCTTCTCCACTGTGCCAAAACACACTCCTAACAAGACACCAGTTATATTTTATTAGAGGTCAGTCCTCTTCCTACCAAATTTAAAGCTCATTGAGAACAATAGTATTATTTTCATTATTACTTACTGAGGTCTATCAACTAAAAACCAAACAATTCCATTATATTTAATTTTAATTCTCACATCAACTAGTATCTTTTCGATAGTCCTCTGATCAGTAGAGAATTCAAGCTAAAACAGATGATGTCTTTTTTCCAAGCCTACAAACTGAGTTTTAACCTCCAAACATGATCCCAAGCATAATATGTTTGGAAAGATGATACTAACAAGCCAACTCCAACTAACATGAGATTAGCATGGGCCACCTCAGCCCTCTCTGGAGGAAGGGGAGTACAGTGAAGGATGCTCAACCTGTCAGTTACTCACAGTCAAAAGACTGGAGGAGGGACTGTGTGATCAGAGAGCCAACCTCTAGCCCTTCCCAGAGGAAATTCATTTCAAATCTTTATCTCCCTAATTCTAAATCAGTTGTATCCACTAACTTGGCTGTTTCGATGTGGAAGCTCAACCACCGATGTGGTTATTTCAACCACCACAGTTCCAAATCTGAACCCGATCAGCATCCCTTTTAATCATATCCTTCCACCAATGTCTCCTCATTTCTTAAACCACCTGGTTCAAATGCTGGGATCATCATTAAGTCTTTCTTTTCCTTTACTTCTCACACTTTATTATGTTTATCTTATGTTTGTCTCAGATATTAGGGTTTTAAAACCTATCATATAAATTGCCTCATTGAATCCTTACAGTAAACCTGTTAGAGATAAAATAAAAATTGGAAGAACTGATCAAGGTCACTAAGGTGGTAACACTAGCATATGTGAGACTCAAATCCTGGTCTTATGAATCCAAATTCGGGTCTCATATCCAATCACTAATGAGTCCTACTTCACTTTCTCTGCAAGAATAATCCCTTCTCCATGCTCCTACTGCTATCCTACTACCGTGGTCATGGTTTTCAAGTCCTCAAACCTTGGATTATGACATTTGTCTCCATGCATCAAAATTCACTCATCTCCATACACTCTCTTAATGCTAATGCCAAACTAATATGCCCAAACACTGAATTCATCACATCAATAACAATACAAAAGGTTTTAGCAGCATCATATTGCTCTGAGAATAAGCTCCAGGGGAAAGCAGTATTTGGAAATGGAATGGAGTAGCAACAGGCACTCCCATACACTTCTGGTGGTGATGGAGATGGCACGGCCTTTCTGGGAAGAAATGTGGAAATATCCATCAATATTCAAAGTAGGCATAACCTATTCCTTAGCAAGTTTACTATAAAATTATATCTTGTTTGAAACCTCCTTAAGAATACAAATATATAGGGGTGACTGGGTGGCTCAGTTGGTTAAGCATCTGACTTCGGCTCAGGTCATGATCTCACGGTTTGTGAGTTCACGCCCCATGTAGGGCTCTGTGCTGACAGCTCAGAGCCGGGAGCCTGCTTTGGATTCTGTGTCTCATTGTCTCTCTGCCCCTCCCCCACTTGTGCTCTGTCTAGCTCTCTCTCTCTCTCAAAAATAAATAAATGTAAAAAAAATTTTAGAATACAAATATACAATTCCATTACTGCAGCATTGTAGTTAGTGGCTGAAAATTTAACACCTTTAATGCCCATCAATAGTAGATTCAATATTTAAATAAGGTTTTATCTATACAACAGAATATATAGTCTATTAAGTCTATTAAGTAACAATGTAGTTACTTAATAGACTGATATAGATCTGTATGCATCTTCATGACAATATTATGGCCCACCCCATTGTGTTAAAAATATATGTATGTGTATCTGAATAGGACAGGGTATATATGTGTGTGTGTGTGTGTGTGTGTGTGTACACACACACACACACACACACACACACATATATATGAATTAAACTAAAACTCAACCGAATTAAAACTAGAAAACCCCCCAAAGTTTTGGAAAATAAAGAACACACTTTTATTTATTTATTTTTTTTAATGTTTTATTTATTTTTGACAGAGAGAGAGAGAGACAGAGCATGAGCGGGGGAGGGTCAGAGAGAGAGGGAGACACAGAATCTGAAGCAGGCTCCAGGCTCTGAGCCATCAGCACAGAGCCCGATGCGGGGCTCGAACTCACATACTGTGAGATCATGACCTGAGCCGAAGTCGGACGCTCAACCGACTGAGCCACCCAGGCGCCCCAAGAACACACTTTTAAATAACCCATGCATCAAAGAGAATATTTCAAGAGAAATAAAAACATTTTAAACTGAATGAAAATTAAAATGCAACAACTCAAAAGGTACAGTGTGCAGCTAAAGTAGAGATTAGAAAGAATTTTACAGCATCAAATGCCTATGTAAAAAAAAAGTTCTCAAATCAGTAACTAATTTTCACCCTTAAGAAATTAGAGAAAGAGAAGCAAATTAATTCTAAGGAAAGTACAAGGAAGTAAATAATACAGAAACAAGTAGAAATCAATTAAATTGAAACAGAAACACAATACAGAAAGTCAATAAAACCCAAGTTGGTCCTTTGAAAAGAGAAATAAAATTGAGAAACTTCTGGACAAACTGACAAAGAAAAACCAGAGAGGACCAAATGACCAAATCAGGAATGACAGAGGGGCATCACTAAAAACCTTGAGATATTCAAAGGCTAATGAAGGAATATTACAAAAAAAAAAATGTTATGCCCATAAATTGAATGATTTAGACAGAATCAATTTCTTAGAAGTCAAAAACTACCAAAATTACTCCAGAAGAAATCATCTGAATATTTTTATACATATAAGAAATTTAATTTATGGTTTAACACTTTCCAATACAGATTTCCAAGTCCAGATAATTCCACTGGTGGGTTGTACCAAATGTTCAAGGGAAAAAATGGGAACAATTCTGCATAACATTTTTCAGGAAAAGAAAGACTTTCCAACTCAGTTTATGAAGTCAGCAATACCAAAATCCACACCATAATCATACCAAAGCATTACATTTAAAAAAAAATTATAGGAGGGGCCAAGATGATGGAACAGCATGGAAGTTTTTTTGTGTGTTTCTAGTCCCTGAAATGCAGCCAGATCAACACTAAACTATCTTGCACACCTAGAAAACTAATCTGAGGATTAACACAACAATCTGCACAACCTGAACCAGGGAATTCAGCAGGTGCATGGCACGGAGACATGAACTGGGGGAGAGAGAAGCCTCAGAAGGCAAGGTGATGTTTTTGCTTGCAGAGAGAGAACACAGTTAGGGGGAAAGTACTGGAAAAGCACCCCCCTCCGCAAAAAAAGCAACTGTAGAGAAAGTAGAAAAGTGGAAAAGTGGAAACAGCTGCAGGGACTGAACAAAAAAGGAGAAAGGAGGAAGGAGAGGGCTTAAATTCCATTAAGACTCTATAAACAGGGGGAGTGCAGAGGCTGAAACTCCGCAGCTTGCTACCTGGTGGTGCTCTGGTGGGAAGGGCGAATCCCCAGGAGCAGAGAGCAAGTCTGATGGGTCTTAGGGCCACATGGGGAGAGGTAGTTCCCCTGCTGGGAGGACATTTGCTAGAGGCTGTGTGGCCACCCTACAGGCAAAGATCCCAGTGGACCCTGGAGAACAACCACACTTGCTGGTGTTGGAACAAGGACGTTAAGGGTAAAGCTTGGCGCTGGATGTGTGTTGTGATTTTCCATAAACCCTGAAATGCTGCTGATACAAGATCAAGTGAACTTTTTCTGGCTGGCACCCAGCCGCAGTCTCTGGGCATTGGCAGCAGCACAGTCTTGCGAATGTTCCTGGGGGTGGGCCAGGACCTGGCCATTGCTCAGAGAGACCCTCCCCCAGAAGGTCTGAGTGGGTCAAACCCACAGACCCTCAGAAGTGAGGGATTGGGAAGCACTGCCCCATTTGAGATAAAACTCATAAGGGAGGTGTCACCCTGGCAGCCTGACAGCTTGGTCACAGACAGAGTAGAAGCGAGGAGTAGACAGAAGCCAGAGACAAAGGAGGGGTGCTTGATTGCCAGTCATGGAGACCACAGAGTTCTGATACTAAAGACTTAGTAGCTGGGTGACACCATTTTCACCCCTCTCATGCATGTGCATACACGCCTACATACACCACAGCAATCCACCCCAGTAAGCTAAACAGCACAATCTAGTGGAAAACAGAGCTGTGACACTAAACACTGCCCAACTGGGCCAATAGCAGTCTTGACAAACACAAGTCTCTCCACCTGATTAGTTTACAGACTATAAAATGCTTCACAGTTTGACTTCTACAGGAAACCAGACGTAATTTCAATCATACTTCATTCTGTTCCCTGGTCCTTTTATTCAATTTGTTTTCTTTTTCTTTTCTTTTCTTATTCTTGAATACAGAAAGATAAAAAAATCTATTTTTATTTTCCATTTTTATTAAAATGATTTTTCTTTAATTTTTTTCTTATATTTTTTATTTTGTAAATTTTTTAAATTCTATTTTACTTTGATTTTATTTTATTTTATTCATTTTTTCAAATCTTTTCCTTTTTTCCTTTTTTCTTCTTTCTCTTTTTCTATTTTTTCTTTTTCCTTTTATTTCATTTCTTATCTTTCCATTTTTTCTCTAATCTATCAAGCTTCTTTCAACAACCAGACTAAAACACACCTAAGATCTAGAATCCTTTATTTGATTTCTTTGTGTTATTTTCAATTTTTTAATTTTAATTTTTTACTTAATTCCTTTTCTTCCTCCAAAATGATGAAACAAAGGAATTCACCCTAAAAGAAAGAACAGGAAGAAATGATGGCCAGGGACTTAACCAACACAGATACAAGCAAGATGGCTGAACCAGAATTTAGATTCATGATAGTAAGAACACTAACTGGGGTTGAAAATAGATTAGAATCACTTTTTGTGGAGATAAAAGAAGTAAAAGCTACTCAGGATGAAATAAAAAATGCTATAACTGAGCTCCAATCTCAAATGGATGCCACACCAGCAAGGATGGATGAGGCAGAGCAGCAAATCAGTGATATAGAGGACAAACTTATGGAGAATAATAAAGCAGAAAAAGAGGGAAACTAAGGCACAAGAGCACAAAATATAAATTAGAGAACTCTGTGACTCTTTAAAAAGGAATAACATCAGAATGATAGGGGTCCCAGAAGATGAAGAGAGATAAAAAAGGGTAAAAAATTTATGTGAGCAAATCATAGCAGAAAACTTTCCTAATCTGGGAAAAGACACAGACATCAAAATCCAGAGAGCACACAGGACTCCCATTAGATTCAACAAAAACTGACCATCAACAAGGCATATCATAGTGAAGTTCACAAAATACTCAGGCAAGGAAAGAATGATGAAAGTAGCAAGGGAAAAAAAGTCCTTAACCTACAAGGGAAGACAGATCAGGTTCACAGCAGACCTATCCACAGAAACTTGGCAGGCCAGAAAGGAGTGGCAGGATATATTCAATGTGCTGAATTGGAAAAATATGCAGTCAAGAATTCTTTATCCAGCAAGGCTGTCATTCAAAATAGGAGAGATTAAAAGTTTCCCAGACAAACAAAAATTAAAGGAGTTTATGACCACTAAACCAACCCTGCAAGAAATTTTAAGGGGACTCTCTGAGAGGAGAAAATATGAAAAAAAAGCAACAAAGACTAGAAAGGACCAGAGAACACTGCCAAAAACTTCAACTCTACAGGAAACATAATGGCAATAAATTCATATCTTTCAGTACTCACTCTAAACATCAGTGGTATAAATGCTCCAATCAAAAGGCATAGGGTAAGAGAATGGATAAGAAAACAAGATCCATCTATATTCTGCTTACAAGAGACCCATTTTAGACCTAAAGACACCTTCAGATTGAAAATAAGGGGATGGAGAACCATGTATCATGCTAATGGTCACCAAAAGAAAGCCAGAGTAGCCACACTTATAGAAGACAATCTAGATTTTAAAATAAAGACTGTAATGAGAGATGAAGAAGGGCATTATATCATAATTAAGGGGTCTATCCACCAGAAGAGGTAACAAGTGTAAACATTTATGCTCCAAATATATAAATCAATTAATCATGAACATAAAGAAACTCATTGATAATAATACCATAATACTAATGGCCTTCAACACCCCACTTGTAGCAATGTAGAGATCATCTAAACAGAAAATCAACAAGGAAACAACGGCTTTGAATGACACACTGAACCAGATGGACTTAACAGATATGTTCAGAATATTTCATCCTAAAGCAACAAAATACACATTCTTCTCGAGTGCACATGGAACATTCTCCAGAATAGACCACATACTGGGACACAAATCAGCCCTCAACAATACAAAGGACTGAGTTCATACCATGCATATTTTCAGACCACAATGCTATGAAACTCAAAATAAAACACAAGAAAAAAAATGAGAAAGATAACAAATACTGGGAGGCTAAAGAACATCCTACTAAAGAATGAATGGGCTAACCAAGAAATCAGAGAAGGAAATTAAAAAGTACAAGAAAGCCAATTAAAATGATAACACCACAGCCCAAAACCTCTGGGATGCAGCAAAGGCGGTCATAAGAGGGAAGTATATAGCATCCCAGGCCTTCCTAAAGAAGGAAGAAAGTTCTCAGATACACAACCTAACCTAACACCTCAAAGAGCTGGAAAAAGAACAGCAAATAAAACCCAAAACCAGCAGAAGACAGGAAATAATAAAGATTAGAGCAGAAATTAATGCTATCGAAACCAAACAAAAACAAAAACAAAAAAACAGTAGAACAGATCAATGAAACCAGGAGCTGGTTCTTTGAAAGAATTAACAAAACTGATAAACCCCTAGCCAGTTTGATCAAAAACAAAAAGGAAAAGACCCAAATAAACCACAAATGAAAGAGGAGAAATCACAAACAACACTGCAGAAATACAAACAATAATAAGAGAATATTATGAGCAATTAATAAAATGGGCACTATGGAAGAAATGGACAAATTCCTAGAAACATAAACTACTAAACTGAAACAGGAAGAAACAGAAAATTTGAACAGACCCATAACCAGTAAAGAAATGGAATTAGTAATCAAATATCTCCCAAAAAACAAGAGCCCAGGGCCAGATGGCTTTACATGGGAATTCTACCAAACGTTTAAAGATGAGTTAACACCTATTCTCTTGAAGCTGTTCCAAACAATAGAAATGGAAGGAAAACTTCCAAACTCTTTCTATGAAGTCAGCATTACCTTGATTCTAAAACCAGACAAAGACCCCACTAAAAAGGAGAACTATAGACAAATTTTCCTGATGAACATGCAAAAATCCTCAACAAGATACTAGCCAACCAGATCCAACAATACATTAAAAGAATTATTCACTACGACCAAGTGGAATTTATACCTGGGATTCTGGGTTGGTTCAATATCTGCAAAAAAATCAATGTGATACATCACATCAATAAAAGAAAGGACAACACATGATCCTCTCAATAGATGCAGAGAAAACATTTGAAAAAATACAGCATTCTTTCTTGATAAAAACCCTCAAGAAAGTAGGGATAGAAGGATCATACCTCAAGATCATAAAAGCCATATGAAAGACTCAATGCTAATATCATCCTCAAAGGGGAAAAACTGAGAGCTTTGACCCTATGATTAGGAACACAACAGAGATGTCCACTCTCACCAGTGTTATTGAACACAGTATTGAAAGTCTTAGCCTCAGCAATCAGACAACACAAAGGAATAAAAGGCATCCAAATCAGCAAGGAGGAAGTCAAACTTTCACTCTTTGCAAATGACATGATACTCTATATGGAAAACCCAAAAGATTCCACCAAAAATCTGCAAGAACTGATCCATGAATTCAGCGAAGTCGCAGGATATAAAATCAATGCACAGAAATCAGTTGCATTGATGGGGGGTGGGAGGGAGGGCAGGGTGGGTGATGGGTATTGAGGAGGGCACCTTTTGGGATGAGCACTGGGTGTTGTATGGAAACCAATTTGACAGTAAATTTCATATATTAAAAAATAAAAAATAAAAAATAAAATAAAATAAAATAATGCTAAGCTAGAAAAAAAAAATCAGTTGCATTTATATATACCAATAATGAAGCAACAGAAAGAGAAATCAAGGAATCGATCCTACTTACAATTGCACCAAACACCATAAAATACCAAGGAATAAACATGACTGAAGAGGTGAAAAATCCATACACTGAAAACCATTGAAAGCTTATGAAAGAAATTGAAAAAGACACACAAAAATGAAACAATATTCCATGCTCATGGATTGGAAGAACAAACATTGTTAAAATGTTGATACTACCCAAAGCAATCCACATATTCAAAGCAATCCCTATCAATATAACACCAGCATTCTTCAGAGCTAGAACAAGCAATCCTAAAATTTGTATGGAACCAGAAAGACCTTGAATAGCCAAAGCAATCTTGAAAAAGAAAACCCAAGCTGGAGGCATCATGATCCCAGACTTCAAGCTGTATTACAAAACTGTAATCATCAAGACAGTATGGTACTAGCACAAAAACAGACACTCAGATCAATGGAACAGAATAGAGAACCCAGAAATGGACCCACAAACGTATGGCCAACTAATCTTTGACAAAGCAGGAAAGGATATCCAATGGAATAAAGACAGTCTCTTCAGGAAGTGAAAACTGGACAGCGACATGCAGAAAAATGAACCTGGGCCACTTTCTCACACCATACACAAAAATAAACTCAAAATGGATGAAAGACCTAAACATAAGACTGGAAGCCATCAAAATCCTCGAGGAGAAAGCAGGAAAAAACCTCTTGCACCTTGGCTACAGCAACTTATTACTCAACACATCTCCAGAGGCAAGGGAAACAAAAGCAAAAATGAACTATTGGGATCTCATCAAAATAAAAAGCTTCTGCACAGCGAAGGAAACAATCAGCAAAATTAAAAAGCAACAGATAGAATGGGAGAAGATATTTGCAAATGACATATCAGATAAAGAGTTAGTATCCAAAATCTATAAAGAATTTATCAAACTCTGGGGCGCCTGGGTGGCTCAGTCGGTTGAGCGTCCGACTTCAGCTCAGGTCACGATCTCGCGGTCCGTGAGTTCCAGCCCCGCGTCGGGCTCTGGGCTAATGGCTCAGAGCCTGGAGCCTGCTTCCAATTCTGTGTCTCCCTCTCTCTCTGACCCTCCCCCATTCATGCTCTGTCTCTCTCTGTCTCAAAACTAAATAAACTTAAAAAAAAAAAAAGAATTTATCAAACTCAACATCCAAAAAACAATCCAGTGAAGAAATGGGAAAAAGACATGAATAGACACCTCTCCAAAGAAGACATTTGGATGGCCAACTGACACATGAAAAAATGCTCAACATCACTGATTATCAGGGAAATACAAATCAAAACCACAATGAGATACCATCTCACATCTGTCAGAATGGCTAAAATTAACAATTTAGGCAACAAAAGATGTTGATGAGGATGTGGAGAAAGAGGATCTCTTTTGCACTGTTGGTGGGAATGCAAGCTGGTGCAGCCACTCTGGAAAACAGTATGGAGGTTCCTCAAAAAATTAAAAATAGAACTACCCTATGACCCAGCAATTGTATTACTAGGTATTTATCCAATGGATACAGGTGTGCTATTTCAAAGGGGCACATGCACCCCAATATTTATAGCAGCACTATCAACAATAGCCAAAGTATGAAAAGAGCCCAAATGTCCATCAACAGATGAATAGACAAAGAAGATGTGGTATATATATGCAATGGAGTATTACTCGGCAATCAAAAAGTATTATTGCCATTTGTAACTATGTGGATGGAACTGGAGGGTATTATGCAAAGGAAAATTAGTCAGAGAAGACAAATATCATATGACTTCACTCAGATGAGGACTTTAAGATACAAAACAGATGACCATAAGGGAAGGGAAGCAAAAATGATATAAAAATAGGGAGGAGGATAAAACATAAAAGACTCTTAAATACAGAGAACAAACAGAGGGTTTCTGAAGGGGTTGTGGGAGAGGAGATGGTCTAAATGGCTAAGGGGCATTAAGGAATCTACTCCTGAAATCACTGTTGCACCATATGCTAACTAGCTTGGATGTAAATTAAACAATAAATAAATTAAAAATTCAATTCAGTTCAATTCAATAAAAACATTATAGACTAATGTTCCTCATGAACATATGTGCAAAATAGTCATCTAAATATTACCAAATCAAAACCAGCAATATATAAAAAGGACAATAAAATAGCAAAGCTTCTTCAACATTTGAAAATTAATCCAAATAATTCCTATTAGTAAAGAAGAAAAGGTATGTGATCATCTCAATTAATACAGAAAAATCATTTGACAAAATTAATTATCCATTCATTATAAAAACTCTCAGCAAAACAGGAATAGAAGAGAATTTCCTAAACTTGATAAAGGGAATCTATAAAAATCTACAACTAATGGCAAAAGATTGAATGCTCCCCACCCCCACAAGATAGGGAACAAGGCAAGAGTGTCCTTTCTCACAACTCCTATTGAAGCTAATACTAGAAGTTCTAGCCAGTGTAAAAAGGAAAGAAAAAGAAAGAAAAAAGTATTCAGATAGTAAAGGAAGAAATAAAACTGTTTCTATTAGCAGACAATATGACTACTGATCAAGAAAATTCCAAATAATCTACAAGACCTTCTAAAACCAATAAGTTTATCTAAGTCACAAAATGCAAGATCAATATACAAAAATAAATTGTGTTTCTTATATAATAGCAATTAATAATTATAACACAAATTCGTTTTTTAAATTGTCATATACAATAGCACCAACAGGCAAAAAAGAAAGAAAAGAAATACTAAGACACAAATCTAAGACAAAATATATATAGAATCTGTAAGCTGAATACTAAAAAATACTAATAAAATAAACCAAAGAAGACCTGAAAAATGGAGAGATGTATCTGTTCATGGACTGAATCAATATAATATTGTAATAAAGTACTATATAATATTATACAATATTATAATTGTATTGTCAGTGTACTACATGATATGGCAAGTGTAATATAATTTTATGACAATTATATAATACTGTAACATAGAATATTGTATCACAATTTGGAACAATATTGTAAAGACTCAAAAGTGACTTATAGATTCATTATATTCTCAGTTAAAATCCAAGCAAGCTGGATTTGTTTGTTTGTCTGTTTGTTGGGGGGAAGTGACAGGCACAGACTGTAACACTGATTTTTAAATGTGTTACGTAAAGCCAAAGGAACCAGAAGAGTTCAAAACAATTTTTAGAAAGGGCCAAGTTGAGGACTCACCCTACCCAATTTCAAGACTTAGTATAAAGTGACAGTGACACGACAGGGATGCCCACTCTCACCGCTGTTGTTTAACATAGTGTTGGAAGTTCTAGCTTCAGCAATCAGACAACAAAAGGAAATCAAAGGCATCAAAATTGGCAAAGATGAAGTCAAGCTTTCGCTTTTTGCAGATGACATGATATTATACGTGGAAAATCCGATAGACTCCACCAAAAGTCTGCTAGAACTGATACATGAATTCAGCAAAGTTGCAGGATACAAAATCAATGTACAGAAAGCAGTTGCATTCTTATACACTAACAATGAAGCAACAGAAAGACAAATCAAGAAACTGATCCCATTCACAATTGCACCAAGAAGCATAAAATACCTAGGAATAAACCTAACCAAAGATGTAAAAGATCTGTATGCTGAAAACTATAGAAAGCTTATGAAGGTAATTGAAGAAGATATAAAGAAATGGAAAGACATTCCCTGCTCATGGATTGGAAGAATAAATATTGTCAAAATGTCAATACTACCCAAAGCTATCTACACATTCAATGCAATCCCAATCAAAATTGCACCAGCATTCTTCTCGAAACTAGAACAAGCAATTCTAAAATTCATATGGAACCACAAAAGGCCCCGAATAGCCAAAGTCATTTTGAAGAAGACCAAAGCAGGAGGCATCACAATCCCAGACTTTAGGCTCTACTACAAAGCTGTCATCATCAAGACAGCATGGTATTGGCACAAAAACAGACACATAGACCGATGGAATAGAATAGAAACCCCAGAACTAGACCCACAAACGTATGGCCAACTCATCTTTGACAAAGCAGGAAAGAACATCCAATGGAAAAAAGACAGTCTCTTTAACAAATGGTGCTGGGAGAACTGGACAGCAACATGCAGAAGGTTGAAACTAGACCACTTTCTCACACCATTCACAAAAATAAACTCAAAATGGATAAAGGACCTGAATGTGAGACAGGAAACCATCAAAACCCTAGAGAAGAAAGCAGGAAAAGACCTCTCTGACCTCAGCCGTAGCAATCTCTTACTCGACACATCCCCAAAGGCAAGGGAATTAAAAGCAAAAATGAATTACTGGGACCTCATGAAGATAAAAAGCTTCTGCACAGCAAAGGAAACAACCAACAAAACTAAAAGGCAACCAACGGAATGGGAAAAGATATTTGCAAATGACATATCGGACAAAGGGCTAGTATCCAAAATCTATAAAGAGCTCACCAAACTCCACACCCGAAAAACAACCCAGTGAAGAAATGGGCAGAAAACATGAATAGACACTTCTCTAAAGAAGACATCCGGATGGCCAACAGGCACATGAAAAGATGCTCAACGTCGCTCCTCATCAGGGAAATACAAATCAAAACCACACTCAGATCCACTTCACACCAAAGTGGCTAAAATGAACAAATGAGGAAACTACGGATGCTGGCGAGGATGTGGAGAAACGGGAACCCTCTTGCACTGTTGGCGGGAATGCAAACTGGTGCAGCCACTCTGGAAAACAGTGTGGAGGTTCCTCAGAAAATTAAAAATAGACCTACCCTATGACCCAGCAATAGCACTGCTAGGAATTTACCCAAGGGATACAGGAGTACTGATGCATAGGGGCACTTGTACCCCAATGTTTATAGCAGCACTTTCAACATAGCCAAATTATGGAAAGAGCCTAAATGTCCATCAACTGATGAATGGATAAAGAAATTGTGTTTTATATAGACAATGGAGTACTACGTGGCAATGAGAAAGAATGAAATACGGCCCTTTGTAGCAACATGGATGGAACTGGAGAGTGTGATGCTAAGTGAAATAAGCCATTCAGAGAAAGACTGATACCATGTGTTTTCACTCTTATGTGGATCCTGAGAAACTTAACAGAAACCCATGGGGGAGGGGAAGGAAAAAAAAAAAAAAGAGGTTAGAGTGGGAGAGAGCCAAAGCATAAGAGACTGTTAAAAACTGAGAACAAACTGAGGGTTGATGGGGGGTGGGAGGGAGGGGAGGGTGGGTGATGGGTATTGAGGAGGGCACCTTTTGGGATGAGCACTGGGTGTTGTATGGAAACCAATTTGACAATAAATTTCATATATTGAAAAAATTTTTAAAAAATTAAAAAAATAAATAAATAAAGTGACAGTGACAAAGACCATGTGCTACCATTCAACAGAGAGACACAGTGATGGATAGAAATCCAGAAACAGTCCCATACAGATGGGATTTCAACTGAGTTTTTAAAGAAAAGTACAAAGGCAACTCTTCAGTGCTGAAAAAACTGGGCATTCTTATAAAAAAGAAATAAATCTCGATCTATACCTATATGCAGATGTTTATAGCAACTTCATTCACAACTATCAAAAGTGGATTTCTTCAATTGGTGAATGTATTATAGATAGATAGATAGATAGATAGATAGATAGATAGATATGATAGAGAGAGTAACTGATGAGTACTTCTCAAAAGTGTCAAGGTCATGAAACACAAAGACGGATAAGATGCTATAGATTATAGGAGATAAGGAGGCAAAACAACTAAATGCATTGTAAGATGCTAAATTGGATCCTGGAACAAAAGTGGAAAATTGAAATAAAATCTATACTTTAGTTAATAGTATTGTACTAAGGGTAATTTCCTAGTTTTGGTAATTTTACTACACTTACATAAGATGCTAATATTAGAGGAATCTGGATGAAAGATATGTATAAACTCTATACTATTTGTTCAGCCTTTCTGTAAGATGAAAATTATTTTAAAATAAAAAGTAAGTAAGTAAGTAAATAAATAAATAAATAAATAAACAAACCCACTTAGAATCTGCACTCAGTTTTACTTTAATATTCACTAGATATCAGTACCAGCACAGTTGGCACAGTGATACATACATCTATTCTGAGGAAAGTTTGTTTGATTTGGTAATCAAGTTTTTCTGTATTTTTTCCTGAAAAATAAGGGAAATATTTCCATCTCAAATGAATTGGTATACTGGCCAAATTCAGAGAAAATGATACATATTCTCCCCTCAGGAACATCCAGCACCTATGAAGGGTAGACAAAACCTTGAGAAATCTTTCAAGGGTTTCCTAAAATCAGACTTTTCTAACGGCATAAATGCTTTAGATAGGGCATTTTTGTGTTTCTTCTCAAGAAACGTTTTTATTACATTAGGGAACTGAGGGCAAGCTTCTTTTTGGAGAAGTCACACTGTACTTTTACAATATGGCTTACAATAACATCATTGTTGAGATTTACAATCTTAATAGATGCATGGAAGTCTCAATACATTTGATAAAGGTCCTTATGAGACAATATAATGAAGGTATTAACATATTACAATCAGTGTCTATCTTGTACTTATGGGCATACATGAGTACTATTGCAAATACTTTGGTATCCTGGGTATCTTTAGTTAAATCCTTAGAATATTATATAATTCCCGGGATTCAATTTCCTGTGAATGTTCAAGATCACCTAATAGCAATGATGTGCTGACTGCTATGACAGACAGTTAATAAAAATTATGCTAATGACATTGTGGTACACAATCTCTCTAGGTGGTCTTTATTCTTGTAGAATCTTTAACTCACTTTCTTAAACATTTAAATCATTTTCTACTGTAATTCAACAAAATCTGCTCAAGAATTGGCATCTCTGAGCTGAGCTGCAGATATTCTGAAGCATGCTCTTCTGATATTGGGTTGTCCATTACACCATGTTTTGTAATGTATGAAATGACCAGTATTTCTAATAAGTTACTCCTTCAATTACTCTCCCAAGTATTGATGAGGGTCACTAACCAAAACTTTCTCTGGGGGTGCCTGGGTGGCTCAGTCGGTTAAGCATCCAACTTCAGCTCAGGTCATGATCTCGCAGTTTACAAGTTCAAGCCCCCTGTCAAGCCCTGTGCTGACAGCTCAGAGACCTGGAGCCTGCTTTAGATTCTGTGTATCCCCCTCTCTCTGCCCCTTCCCTGCTTGTGCACCTTCTCTCTCTCTCTCTCTCTCTCTCTCTCTCTCTCTCTCTCTCTCTCAAAATAAAATAAAACATTAAAAACAAAAAGACAACTTTCTCTGGCTCTTCAAAATGTTACACAGGTTCTCCCCCTGCCCCCTCCCTACCTCCCACCACCAGAGAGTAGAGCATTCCTACAAAAGCATTTTTTTGGAAGCTGAAAAAGTCTACGGGGTGTAATAGTGTAGTTTATGGGCAAGGAGTTTGGTGGGTCTACTCTCACTGCTTAGGGTGGGTGCTGCCCCTATAAAGTCTCCCTGAACAACAAATGCTGAACATTATTTTCCACTTTTCACCCTTTTTTATAGAAGTAAAAATCCTCTCTGGATTCCCTTCAGTTACCAAAAAACAGATACTAGTGTAGGTCTTTTGAAAAAGTGGAGGATAACTGTATTTGGTTGAGTGAAAAAAGATCATCAAAAAATATCAATTTCAAGGTCACATAATAATAATTGGGCAAAGCAGCATTTTTTAAAATCTCCAAAATTAGAACTGCCTATCTCTTATAGGCAGCATTCCCATAAGGTTCTTTTTTTTTAATGTTTATTTATTTTTGAGAGAGAGACAGAGTGTGAGCAGGGGAGGGCAGAGAAAGAGGGAGACATGGAACCCGAAGCAGGCTCCAGTCTCTGAGCTATCAGCACAGAGCCCAACGTGGGGCTCGAACTCACAGACCGCGAAATCATAACCTGAGCTGAAGTCGGATGCTCAACCGACTGAGCCACCCAGGCGCCCCTCCCATAAGGTTCCTAATAACGATTATGAGATAGGCACAGGGAGAGGTGATGTTGGAGATATTCATCATTTCAATTACATCACAAATGTTTTAAAATCTCAGCTTTAGCAGTTCCCATCAGTAAGCACCATGAAGTACCTCTTTTCAGTGGCTCCTACTTTATCTCCTTTGGAAAGAAAGGACAACTGCATGTGAATCTAGAAAGCAGGGTAGCCCACCCTTCAATGGCTCAGCTGGCAGAGCAGCTGACTATAAACTGGGTGTGTGCAGAAAGCAGGACAGACCTGAATCAGCTACACACATACCAAATATTTTAGGCAGAGAGTCCCAAAAGTTTCAGAGTGGAGACTTTATTCAATTGTTGGTTTAAAATGCAATGAAAAATGTGAGCTTTCTTTTGATCTGTCCCCCATCCTTAATACCAGAATACATACTGTGATAGAAAAAGGTTGATTCTGAAGAACAAACAAAATAACTACACTTTTTTGGGCAAAAAATATATCAAGGATAATCACCTCTTAAAAACTTCAAGTCTACGCTGGCAGCAACTCAGAACAATATACTAACAGGGTCTTTGCTCTCAGCTTATAGAACAATAATTCTATGACAATAAGAGGGTCAGCGAAAGCAGTAATTGTCGACTGTTTGTTATGCCAGGTTGTATCCTGCGCAGTCAGGTCTCCTGGTATATTTACTTAAATTCAAACCCAGAAGTTAACCCAGCAAGGAGAATACATTGTCTTTATAGAGGTAGATTAGGACTGGCATTTACTACACATGTTCAGAAAATAAACTCTAATCATATAATACTGAGCAAAACTTTACTATAAATTCAACTCAAATTGTATTCAATGCAAGAGTCAATTCTGTTTCATTTTCCACATCTTTGTTCTTCACCTAAGTGACAGCCTCTGTTCCCTGGGCTGTTGTTACATCCTCAGTCACCTCATGTCTCAAAATGGCTAACCCTGTACCTCTCAGTTTCAGTGAGCATCTTGAATTTTTCGAATGATCTGTCTTCAACAAATGTGTAACATGTGTTAAGAAGAACTTTTCCTTCCAATTTTTAAATCCACACTTATTTGAAGGAGAAATTTACTTTATATATGTGTCTAACTGCTGACTTATTTTTTTATTTTTTTTAATGTTTACCTATTTTTGATAGAGAGAGAGAGAGAGAGGCAGAGCACGAACAGTGGAGGGGCAGAGACAGAGGGAGACACAGAATCCAAAGCAGGTTTCAGGCTCTGAGCTGTCAGCACAGAACCCAAGGCGAGACTTGAACTCATGAACCGCGAGATCATGACCTGAGCCGAAGTCAGATGCTTAACCAACTGAGCCACCCAGGTGCCCCTAACTGCTCACAAATCACCAAGGGAAAAACTGGTGGTGGTTATTTGATCATCTTTCTAACCCACTGACACATTTTCAGAAAACTTTTAAAGATATTTTAATATAAGAAAATTCTTTCTTTTTTTCTGATGGTAGCTAGTGCAGAACTTCAAATCTCAGCTCATATGTGTATGTATCTGCCCTGTGATTGAAACAACTTCTTAACTTGGAGACAAGCATTTACTTAGCCCACAAGGCAATTTCTTTCCTCCACATTTTGTCATCAAATTCTAAAGTGTTTTGCGGAAATACCTACTATATCAAGAGCAGACGGATTCAGAAATATGCAGACCTATAATACTCCTTCAGTATGCATTTTAAATGTAGAAACATCTGACCTCTGAACCACTACCAGTTCCAGTCAGAATTCTGAGATAAACAATACTAATCCCTGGTATTTAAAAAATAATGTTGGGTAAACTTAGTACTTAGGAAATGCAAGTGAATTAATGGAATTAACTCAAATATATAACTTGAATTGAAGCATACTGATGGAGGCACCTTAACTAGATGTCACACATAATATCTAGGTGCCCCATTTCTGAGCCTTCTTAAATGACCCGCTATTTTTACCAGAGCTGGGATTTTCTACCTTTAATATAATAGCAAAATAACAATTCAGCATGTTCCCAGAGTAAAAACAAGGATTGTGCTGATATTATATTTACAACTACATCTTCCCCCGTGTTATTCTTTTATCTCTTCCTCTGCTCGGGGTCTTTTATCAGTCAGTCAGCTAAGGTCAGACTCACCTCAATGGCTCAGCACACCAGTCTTGTTCCCATTACATTTGGAAGCAGAAAATCTGAATCTTTACAATGCTGACCTTATTGTTTTACAAGCTATTGATTATGGCTATCAAGTTCCAACAGTTCACTAGGGTCAGTCTCTGGAAAAGAACAGGCAGAAAGAGAAGCCACATTCCTCTTCTTCCAACTGCACTGACTTCTCCATTAGTTAGATTTTGGTGTAATTAGAATGAATCACTGCAAGACGCGGCTGCTGTCTATTCTATACCGCCACTCTTGATTCACCTAGATTTTTGGCCATACATCAGAGTACACATCTGGTAGGTAATGAGGAATGTACAGAGTGGAAAGGGGAGGTCAGCGAGAAGTGAATGGGTCCTCTATAGGAATGAATATAGAGTTACTGACACGCAAATAAATGGCATGTATCACAATCCACAACACTTAGGAAGTGTAAATCTCATATCTGACATACCCTTTGGCAAGAGATAGACTGTATGAATCTTTTTCACATCACTAGAGCAGTTTTATACAAGGATACCCTGTCCTGACATAACTCTCAACCTCAAAATGCTTTCCTTATCTATCAGGAATATATTTTTTCACTGTAAGTTTTTCAATGTGTTATGCCTTTAATACAATAATCATTAAACCACAGCATTTTTGTTTCATGTGTAATTTTCTCCCTGGACTGCTTTTGTTCTAATCTTATGATTTTTTAAAATAATATTATTATTTACTTGAATGCTTACAACATTCTAGACATGGTGTTAGGTGATTTACATAATTATCTCATTTAACCTTAAGAATCCTATGAGGTAGAATTATATTATCTCATTCATGGGTGAGATGGCTGAGGCAAAATGAGATTAAATACTTTGCTCATAGCTACACAAACAGAACTAGAGTTCCAACCCAGGAAATATATCTCTAAGCCTGAGCTTACCCACTGTACCATATTGCCTTCTTTTCATTAGCTGAACACATGCATGAACTAACCAACTACCCACCCACCAACTCTGTGTCTGCCTCTTTGCTTGGTGCCGGGAATACAAAGGTGAATCTGTCGCTGTCCCTTAACTATATTGCAGAAAAATAGCACGTGCCAAATAGTTTCATTACAACGGTATAATTATAATAAAACAGCTAATATTTATTGCTCATTATGTGCCAGACACTAATTGAAATGCCTTACCTACTTTATCTAACACAAGCCTAACCATTCACCTAGGTAGGCACTATTGTTATCCCTACTTTATAGATAAGAAAAACAAAAGAGAGGAAAATACAGTTCCTTGGTCAAGGACAGCCAAAGATCAAGGGGTGAGTGTGAGATACAAAGTAAAGTCGAAAGTGCCACAAGACATAGAGATGAGGGGCTAGATTTCATAGAACAGATGGGAAAAATCAGCGAAAACTTCATGGCAGAGACAACATTCGATCTAAACTGTGAATTCTTAGAGGAGGTAAGAGGGTGAGCTAAGAGAAAAACACAGAGCAAATACGGAGAACGGCAAATACCGCAGACGAAACTGTAACTGAGAGCAGTAATAAATAAAGATGCTATGCATATTTTGATTCTCATGGCATTCTTAAATTAATATTATTAAATGATATAATGGCAAATAGGCTACGGAATTTAACCTGCAATTCACCTGTGAAAACCGAGGCAAACATGCCATTCAAAACTGTTGCACACACTTTCCACATTAGACCTGGATTCTAGTGTATACTATAATGACATGGCACCCAGTGTCTTCCAGTCATTGTCTCTGTCACTGGTATGATCTCAGGACAGATTTTCTCACTTCAGTGTTTGTCAAGCACTGGATCAGTCCAGGGTCCAATGAAGCAAACAGCACAGTCATAATGGGTTGATTTGAGGAGGGTTTGTTTTCATAGAGACTATACAAACTTGTGGATGGAGTACAGAGGGAGCCCAAGGAATGATGCAGGAATCTGGGACCAGTAGTAATGGAGTCTTTCCTCCCCTCAGCTTACAGGCTTGAGGAGAGGGAGAGGAGAGACCCAAAATGTGAGAGAATCAGTAGAGAAGGTGGCCTTGAAGTCAGCAATGACCTTCAGTGGAAGAAAACAGCCAGTGTGAGAAAACCTTGAAGGGAGCCATGAGAATAAATGTCTTAATTTCCTTTAAATCTTAGGGTGGGTGGGTGGGATTTCCCATTGGCCTAAGCCAACCAGAAGACAGAGGGCATGGGCACCACAGAAGTAGTCCGTATAAGTCACAGGGCAAAGAAGGGTTATGGAGGCACCCGGAGGGGCAAAAGAAAAATACTGAGTACCTGTACATAAAAATGTGCTCTGCATATATATAAGGACTGCAAATTTTTCAGGAATAGTGGTTTGAATAACTATTGAAGTTTGAGGAGATGCTCCTGGTTTATACTGAATCTTTTAGATCATTATAGAAGATCTCCTGAACTTAGTGACTACCTTAACAATGGATTTCTTATGCTTTCATAGTAAATATACACTTCAGGCACTAAGATATTCAAGTAATTATGTTGTAACTCTTTTTTTAAATTTTTATTTATTTTTGAGAGAGAGAGAGAGAGAGAGAGAGAGAGAGAGAGAGAGAGAGAGAGAGAATGAGCGGGGGAGGGGCAGAGAGAGAGGGAGATACAGGCTCTGAGCTGTGAGATTCCAGGCTCTGAGCTGTCAGCACAGCCCCCCGAAGTGGAGCTCAAACTCACAAACCATGAGATCGTGACCTGAGCTGAAATCAGACGCTCAGCCAACTGAGCCACCCAGGTACCCCTTATGTTATAACTCTTGATTCAGACAAAAGAAACTCCAAGAAACACCATGCGATATTTATTTTAATGGCTGAGGCTTTTTGAAATAGGTACAGGGTTTTTCATGAAAACTTCCATTTAGGTCGGTGGTTTGTAAATGTAGCTACACAGTGAAATTACCTGGAGAGATCTGAAAAGACTAATGCCTGGTATCTACCCCAGAGACCCTGTTCTGTCTAGCCTGGGCTCCAGCCTGGGCAACAGAAGTTCTAAGATATTCTCCTGCAGAGTCTAATTTGCAATCAAGGGTAAGCACCTCTGATTTCTTCTATGATCTTACTGTTCCTGTCAACTCAATATGACATTTAGTCCTCTTCAAAATCAACCATAAGTCAATAAACTACATGCTCAACTGAATCACTGAATAAACTGAAATTAGTACATGAACCCTGCCACCTTCCCTTTAGTTTTCACTCCATGCCAACCTCACCTGAATCAAGCAATTATGTTCTACATGGAGAACCTACATTTTATCCTGAAGTTGCCAAGGAGACAGGTCATTAAGGCATTAATATGTTTATACTATGGTCATGATAGTTTGGCCATAAGGAGGAACTACAAAAGCAAAAATGTTAAAGGAGGCTGCCAGACATAAAGAAAAGAGCATGGGCTTTGGTATCTGAAAACCCTAGGTACTAATTATGATGCTATCTCTTACTACCTTACTAATCAAAGTGTGGCCCATGGACCAGCAAGCACCATTAGCATCACCTAAGATCTTATTAGAAGTGCAAATTCTGAATTCAAAGGAACATATGTATCCCTGTGTTTACAGCATCATTATTTACAACCATTATTTATAACAGCATTATTTGGAAGCAGCCCAAGTGTCCGTCCATAGATGAATGGATAAAGAAGATGTGACATGTATGTATATATTTATATACATGTATATATATATTTATTTTTATTTTTAAATATATACAATGGAATATTATTCAGCCATAAAGAATAATGAAATCTTGCCATTTGCAACAACATGGATGGAATTAGAGAGTATAATTCTAAGTGAAATAAGTCAGAGAAAGATAAATACCATATGACTTCACTCATATGTGAAATTTAAGATACAAAACAAACAAGCAAAGGAAAAAGAGACAGTTTCTTGGTATCTATACACCAAGAAACAAACTCTTAACTATAGAGAACAAACTGATGGTCACCACAGGGTAGGTGGGGGCGGGGGGGGGGGGACGGGTTAAACAGGTGATGGTGATTAAGGAGTACACATGTCATGATGAGCACTGAGTGATGTACGGAATTGCTGAATCATTCTATTGTACACCCAAACTAATATAACACCGTATGCTAACTATACCAGAATTAAAATGAAAACTTAATTTTAAAAAAATGAAAAGCAAATTCTGAGACCCCACCCCAGACCTATTGCATCAGAATCTACATTTTAATAACACCTCTAGGTGATCTGAATGCACATGAGAGTCTGAGAAACACTGATGTACTAGTGGTCCTAGGTAGAATCGACGCTGTCAAGATTTTTTCAGTTCTTAGCAATGATTGCTCCTCACAGCCTAAAATGGCTGTTGGAGCACCATCCATCATATCTATGTTCCTGCCATCAGAGAGAAGAAGAGGGGGCAGGAGTGTAGGGTAAAGATACACACTCACTTTTAAGGACACTTTTCAGAAGTCACACATATTTGCCTACATCTTATTGGCCAGAACTTAATCTCATGGTAACACCTAGCTGCAAGGAATACTTAAAAGTAGTCTTCATTCCAGGCATTCTTTTTTTGATGTTTATTTGTTTTTTAGAGAGAGAGAAACAGACAGACAGAGCATTAGTAGTGGAGGAGCAAAGAGAGAGGGAGACTCAGAATCCAAAGCAGGATCCAGGCTCTGAGCTATCAGCAGTAGGGCTCAAACTCACGAACCGCAAGATCATGACCTGAGCCAAAGTTGGATGCTTAACCGACTGAGCCACCCAGATGCCCCTCAGGTATTCTTATAATAGCTAATAGTCAGGAAGGTTTATTACTGATGAAGTAGTAAACAGTGAATACTGAGAAACAGCCAGCACTTTGTATAACATGGAGCCTTGGGCATATTACTTAACCTCCCTAAATCTCATATTCTTCTATGCAAAATATAAAAAATAATACCCACATAAATTATTTTGAAGGTAAGATGAATGTAAAATGTCTCACACATAGTAGAGACTCAATAAGTAATAGCTCTTATGCTAGGAGTGGTTCAGGAGCTCAATCTTTATATAATATACACTGCTGGTTAAAAAGTAACAAGTAAATGTTAAATGTTATTGCAAATATTAAAAATTATTTCAAAATATTATCCTTTAAAAAAAACAGCTACATGGGTGCCTGGTGGTACAGCTGGTTAAGTGCCTGACTCTTGATTTCAGCTCAGGTCATGATCTCACGGTTGTGGGTTGTAAGACCAGGCTCCATGCTGGGCATAGAGGCTGCTTAATATTCTCTCTCTCCCTCTCCCTCTATCCCTCTCCCATTCACATGTGCATGCTCCCTCTCATAAATAAACAAACAAACAAATAATGAAAAACAGCTATAAGCAGATCCTGTGGAAGGTTTTATTGATTCCAGTGGCATTTTCCCTTCACTGCAAAATGGCAGTCTTATCCAGCATACTTTATCGCTCCTGAATGGAGTTCTACATATGAGAAAAAGCAGTCTCGCATAGGAGTTAGGAGCTGGACCCTGAAGCCAGACAGTGTGAGTTTGAATTTGACTCCATTATGTTATAGCTAGGCAATTTTTGCCATTGCTTTTCAACTTCTGTAAAGCTAAAATAATAATACCCACCTCACAGGTTATTAATGAGGATTCCTTGAGTTAATATGAGTAAAAACACTTAGAAAAGTGCCTAGCCCATAATAAGAGTTATGTGAGTGTTAGCTATTATCATCAGCCATGCAATGTTGGGTGAATTATGTGCTAGGAAAAGTCTCTTTCACCAACAGGACTTTTCTCTTAATAATGAATCAGTTTACCAACCAGGATTTAGTTAACATGCAAAGGTCACTCACATAGCTAATTCTTGGCTTTAGAAAGTGTATGAAAAAAAATCAATGAATACACAATTAAAAAGAAAAGGAATTAAAGTTTTCATATTCACATTGCCATCTCTCTTAGGAGCCTTCTTGATAAATACTAACTGATACTGTAATCAATAAAGGGAAAGATTTGAAGATCACGCCTCTCAAGAAACAGGCAGCAAATGGAGAGAAAGTTCATTTAAATCCTCTAGGATATAAAAGAATACTTAATTTCTGATTAAATATTTACTTGAATGAGGGTGATTCAGAAAATGCCTTGATTATAAAAAGTTGAAGGTTTTCCCTTTGACAGGGGACAAGTTCCTGCCCCATTTGCATGCATGTGGTTTATATTGTTCTAACCTAATGAGATATAGAATACCTCCTAAACATTGACACATTAGAGGCATGCTTCACTCAGCATGAAGGTTTGAGACATCAAGGATACCTTGAGCATCCTCAGATTCCAACAACTTGTCAGACAAATTAGCACCTTCTCAACCAAGGGTAAAATTGAGTTTCACATTTCTCCCTGGTGGAGGGGGGGAGTAGAGAATGAAGAAGAAAATCACTCTGGTTTAATACTTCCCTTGTGAAGACAAATACAGAGAGGCTTATCATCTCTGCACGGCTCTCCCTGACCTCCTGATTTTTAATTCATTGGTTTTAAATGATCCTTGACAGTCGAGATCCTTTTGTCAACTTTGATATGCTTACCACAGAAGACAGACACTCTGGCCTTTATTACCTATTTCTGTTTGTGTGCATTTAACATGCTAATCTAAAAAAAAATGAAATTCTGCCAATATGTGATGAAAAAATAGATAATACATCATAAATAAGATCACACTTTAAATGTCTCATATGGTCAATTTTTAAAAAACTTTTATAGGCATTTTAAAAATTCAGTTGAGTACAGTTTGTGGGCTGAGTTAACAACTTCAGGGAGTAAGAGGATCCCACTAACAGTTTTAAAATTTTTCTGTGGAAGCCGGAGATAAATGCCTTTGCAGTTCTGTAGAGAATGAATGTATCATGTTATCCTTTTTTTTCTACAAGTAACTTTTCATTTTGTAAAGTAGAATGAAATACATGAAAAACACTTTGAAAGGTATTTTGTCTATTATTGTCATTATAGTGAAGCCATATCCTTCTAGACAGTAATCTTATAGAACCCTTAAGCCTCAAAAAAACTTGAGAAAATTATTCAACACCCAAAAAAGAACCTCTCTGTGGCTAATCAAACCCCACACACCTAGCAATAGATGGCACGTTAAAAAACAATGATGTGATTCTGGAGGGCCTGGCCAGCGAGGGAGGGTGTTTCTTTGACACACAGATTGGTCCACTTGCTCTGGGGGAAGAAAGATGAGCTGTTACCCACAGCCATTCTCAGCAAAGCACTTTTTTCAGCAGAACTTAAAGCAGGTAGGAGAACGAACAAAATGCAGAAGAAGCAAGAATAAGATATGGAAAGAGAACAATCATAGAATTAGAGAACTGGAAGAAATCTGAGAAATCATCTCCTCTAATCTTATTTTTCAGGAAACAGGAATCTAGAGGCACTGAGTGACTTTCCCATTAGTCACATCACTACCCTGACTCCCAGAACAATGTTTTCGCATTTTCATCAATGTTTCAGGGATCTGCAGTGATAGTGGCCATGGCAGTAGCAGCAGCAAAGGCACTATATAATTATCAGTGGTGGGTGTTCTCAACTGCAGATGCTGTGGCAGAGAAGACAATCAGCAAGAGAGGACCAGAAGGTGTGACAGCTCTGTGGAGGAAGGAGCAGGGTGGAGGGTTGTTACTTAGCACCCAGCAGCCTCGGGACCATCCAAGGGCCACTTTAAGAACATAGATCATTTAGAAGACCACTGCTTCATTGCCTGGGAAGCTGAATCAATCTCTGCAAATATTTTCACCATCTCCCTGCCCTCCCACTGAGTTCCTTCATTAATTCAACTTATAAATCCAGGTGTTATTCAGAAAATAAAATATGAGGAGAGAGATTACCTGAGAAATTTGATTCATCACACAGACACTGGAAATAACTACAATATTCTTTTTATTTGTAATTCAGATGAAACTAACATTTGCTGGATGTCTATTTTGTGCCAGGAACCGGGCTATGGGTTTCCATTTAGGATATTTTATTTCCTCTTCACAGTAACACTTCAAGTCAGAGTCTTATTACTACCTAGCTGAGGAAACTGAGGTTCAGAGATGTCTGCGAAATACATCCAAAGTCATACTGAGTTGAGTTACTAAGCTGGGATTTTCCCCCCATGTCTTCTGACCATAAGTTCTGAGATTCTCCACAATGTCATACTAAGGAGACACACGGATTAGCTATGGAGGAAGATAGTCCTAGACCCAAATCTCAGTTTGAAAGTCACTAACCATGAGATCATGAATGAGTGACTTAAGCTCTCTTCTTAATGTTTCTTTATCTTCTTTATAAAACAGGGAAAATAAAACCTGTCTTGAAGAGCAGTTGTAAGGATTACATGATTCCAATTACATGACTCAAACCAACCCATATTACAAAATATGTGATATGTGTACATTTTTGTCCATTTTTTACTGCACTAAAAAAAACTTAGCACTCAAAGCAGTATTTGGCCTCTGTATGTGCTCAATAAATATCTGTGAAATAAATAAAAATGAAATCACCTGACATGCAGGAGTTCAATAAATGACAACTATTATGCAAAGGATAGAGAAAATCTGTTCTGATTTCTGCAAAATCGCCATCTCCTTATAATGCATTATTAAGAGATTTTAAAATAAGCTCTTCCCTAGCAAAAAGTCTTCAAATGGTAAGAAATTCTCAATCTTCAATGCCCACTAAAAGATGGAAGCAGGAGAGAAGAATTTGTCCAGGTTGACAGTGAAGCGGCAACAGGGAGCTATTTTTAGTCGGTCATACAGTCATTCTGGATAGCATGTATTAACAAGAGAAGAGTGATAGCAAAAGGGAAGATGATTTCTAGACACTGGAAAAAACAAATGGGAGAAAGAGGGTAAGCAATCAATGTGCTAAATCATTTAACTAATCATTTACATTAGTGGTGTAATACTGAACCATATTCTCATCATTCATTCAATCATTCATTCATTCATCAACAATATTTATTTACTTTTTCTCTTCTGATCCCAGTCCCTTCAGGAGCCATGAGCTTCAATGCAAATATGGCCAAATCCAAGAACACATCACTCACAACCAGTCCCAAAAATGGCACAGAAATGGTGTCAAGAAAACCCAATCACAAAGATACGGGTCTTTTAAGGTTGTGGACCCTGAGTTCCTGAGAAACTTCCACTTTGTCTAGAAACACAAGAAGGACCTGAAGAAAATACAGGCCAGCAAAGCCAAGACCATAAGTACACATGCCCAGGCTATCAAGGCCCTCCTGAAGTCCTAGGAAGGCAAGCCCAAGATCCCCAAAGGCATCAGCCACAAGCTCCATCAACTTGCCTATATTGCCCAGCCCAAGCTAAGGAAATGTGCTCATCTCCACACTGCTGAGGGTCTCAGTTTCTGCCATCCAAAGGCCAAGGCTAAGGCTCAAAACAAGACTCAGGCTGAGGCTGCAGCTCCAGCTCCCAAAGGCACCCATGACGCCTCCAGTGTAGAGTGCTATGTCTGCCATCGTGAGGAGGGAAGGACTGGTGTGAGTCTGAGGGCTGCTGTCCTTCTGCACTGTTTGTACAAGCAAGCATGAGGCAGGGAAAAAGTTAACCTAAACAAACTCTACTTTCCTTGATATTGTTAGAATCTGAGAATACAATATAAAAAGTACAACCTCCCTCTTCCAAGTATCCAGCGATCCAGTGAGTCAGGTAAGGGCCCCAAAACATGTCAGCCAGCCAGAAGATGAAGTAAAGGCATTCCACAGAAGGTAGCATTTACACTCAATTTGGAAAGGTAAGTAACTTTTCAAGGGAATAAACCAGAAGTTTCCATAATAGCAAAGAAACAGAATCTTGAGAGAAGTTACCCAGTGCATGTAACTACAAATAAATCCAAAGGTTGAAACCTACTGACTTACTGGACAGAGATGAGTTTAACCAGTTAAACAAAGTCTACACACAAAGGGCTGTGTGCCATGCAACTAAGAGTTTAGGTTTTACTCTGTAGAGACTAGGGACACTTGACAAAGGTGATTGCAATGTAATTGAGGTTCAAGTCTTAGCACCTGCCTCTAGTACACAGTAAACAATAAGTAAATAGTGGGAATTAGGATTTGGGGCTCCTTTTTTCCCCTTTTCTTCTTTATTCCATTTGCTGCTAATTTTTCTTAGATTTCTTTTTTTTCCTTAGTCACCGTCTTCCCTTCTAAGATATTATCATCCCTCACCTGAATTATTTTTTTTAATGTTTATTTACTTTTTTTTTTTTTTTAATTTTTTTTTCAACGTTTTTTATTTATTTTTGGGACAGAGAGAGACAGAGCATGAACGGGGGAGGGGCAGAGAGAGAGGGAGACACAGAATCGGAAACAGGCTCCAAGCCATCAGCCCAGAGCCTGATGCGGGGCTCGAACTCACGGACCGCGAGATCGTGACCTGGCTGAAGTCGGACGCTTAACCGACTGCGCCACCCAGGCGCCCCAATGTTTATTTACTTTTAAGAGAGAGAGAGACAGACAGACAGATCATGAGCAGCAGAGGGGCAGAGAGAGAGACACACACAAAATCCAAAGCAAGCTCCAGGCTCTGAACTGTCAGGACAGAGCCCAATGCAGGGCTCAAACTCACAAACCGTGGGATCATTACCTGAAGTGAAGTCGGACACTTAACCGACTGAACCACCAGATGCCCCTTGCTTGAATTGTTTTTATAGCTGCCTCCTAACCAGTTTCTATTCCTCAGTCCACTCAAATTCATACTAATACTTCTACCAGACTGACCTTCAAAATCTTCAGTCTTTTTAGTTCATTTCTCAGGGTAGAGCTTAGCAGGGTACCCTAACATTAACTCACATCGTGTTTCAGTAAATCATTCTGAAATTGCACTGTATAACAGATGATACTTGCTGCCTTATTTCTGTTTTCCTGATGTTTTTTGTGTTTGTCTGTCGTTTTTTAAACATCTTCTATTTACTCAAACTCTTCTCCTACCTCCAAGCACTTCCACTGTCTGATACCACCCACACTTTAAGACTCAGGTCAAGTTCACTATTCCAACCCACAATGGCCTCCCTGTTCCATATTCCTATAGTAATTCTACACTGCGATAGCTAATTTTATGTGTCAACTTGAGTGGGTCACAGGATGCCCAACATCTGGTCAAACATTATTCTCTCTGTAAAGATGTGTTTCTGGATAAGATTAGTAGACTGGATTAGATCAGTAGACTGAGCGAAGCAGATTGCTCTCCCTAACATGAATGGGCCTCAACCAATCTGTTGAACACCTGAATAGAACAAAAGACTGGGACAGAAGAAACTCTTCCTCCATGACTACTTAAGCTGGGACATGATGGTTTTCGGGCCTTCTGAAACATCGGCTCTTCTTAGGTCTCAAGCTTGCCAGTTTTTGGATTGGAACTTATATCTTCTGCTCTCCTTGTCCTCAAGTGTTCAGACCCAGACTAGAGCTATACATCATCTCTCCTGGGTCTCCAGCTTGCTGGCTGCACATCTCTTAGGACTCCACAGCCTTGGGAGCCAATTCCTTATGATAAATCATGTACATATATGATTTATATAAAAATATATATAAATCTAATATGCACGCCTTTTTATATTTTTAGAAAAATATGTACTCTTTCTATGAGTTAAGCTCTTTGAGGCTGGAACCATTCATCTACTTTTCAAAATATTAACTATTCGGTGATATTGACAAAATTGGCATCAAAAAATCGCAAGTATATTGCTTTAGGGTAAGAATTCAACAGTTGGTATGTCAAAGCAAAAATGATTAAAAAGCTTTTTGCATAAATTTTGGCTAACTTTGGCTAAAGATAGAAATCAGGTAATAATATTGGAACTCATGTCAATTGGATTAAAAATAGGAGACAATTCTAATTTGGCTTCTGACCCCAATGACCATGGGAAGTGCTGGCCTTGCAAAATGCTTCTAAGACTATTAACAACACTTCCCATTTAAAATGGGTGAGAAGTAAATGTGGTTGGGGAAATTCTGACTTTTTTTCTTGCTATTGTACCTAGAATGAGTACATCAGAGCAGTTATTCAAATTCACAATCAACAGGCTTGGACATTTTTACTCAACTAGTCTTGAAATTATGACATCATTATAGTAAAGGTTCCTAATTTTTTTTTTTAAAGTGTAGGTGGTACAACAATCTTTAAAAGTCATTATTCAGCAACTATATGTGAGGTACAATCCTGGACTAGATACTGGACCAGAGACAATCAGCAAATCCAAATAAGATCTGACGAGGACTAAACTGAATTAATCAATGTGAATTATATAATTTTGAGAAGATAGGTAAAGGGCATACAGGAATTCTTCACACCATTTTTGCCACATTCTTGTAAGTCTAGAATTATTTCAAAATAAAAAGTTAAACATTTTAATTAAATCACAGTCTCAGGTATTAGGCACTCCATAACCCACAACTCTCTCCAGAGCTAGGCTCACAGCTGAATAAATTCATTATCATCATGATTTATTTTTCTTAATTTACCACTTCCCACTTGCTGTGCCTGAAGTATTCAAATTGAGTTCGTTTCCAATCCCGTGAAACAGGAACGGAAGCTATTTAAAGAAGGATGTGACCATGATGCCACAGTAGCCACAATGCTTTGCCTGGTTGCCCAGGATGTGTTACAATCAGGAACCAGAAGGGACCCGCTGCTGTCTCATGTTTGCACATCCTAAGCATTTGCTAAACAAAACAAAACAAAACAAAACAAAACCCACAGTAGTATGACATTTCCTGAGGAAACTCAAAATGTCATTCTTCAGCAGAAACCAAACAAGGCAAGTTCTAACAAAAAGTTAGAAGTAGCTTCTTTGTCTCTTGCCTGCCTTAGGTACCAGCACTGTTAGGCCTGCCGTTTCTGTCTAGAAACCTGCACCAAAAACCAGGATGATCATCTATGCTTGGTTTCAGGTTAACACAGACTCTAAATCTCATGCCATTCTGTCAGCTACATTCTATAAACCAGCAATCAAATAGCTAGAATGTTTGTGCACCATTTGACCAGAAAAGGGTTTCTTTCCTTTTCTTTTTTCTTTTCCCTTTTTTCTTTTTCGCATGTTTCTAGAGGAAAATAAATCAGTGGTGGTACGAAAGAAATACTTGAGCCTCTCCCCACCACACCCACAAGCAAATCATAAAATCAGGGTTTTGTCTTTGATAACCAGTCTTACCCTTTCTGCTCCAGCCCCCTCACTTCAGGAGACCTGTACTATTTGGTTCCCAGAGATCCTAGCCTCTATCAAAACCAGAAAGGATCTGATGCCTACATTTACCTTCCCGTCCATGTTAACTCTTCCCAGTGAGCTTGGGACTTTTACCTTTGTGAAATGAAAATCTTTGGTTTCTTTTAAAAGGATCTAGGATGGGGATGAGGAGGGGGATGGCGGGAGAAAGTACTGCTGCTGAGAAGTAAGGCATTCTTTCCCGACTCCAAAAAAAAACACAAAATATGTGCACTTTGCTTCTTCTAGAGAACCAAATAAGCTGAACCACAAAGTGAGTCTCCCTAAATCCTTTCCTGGAACAAACCTGAACTCCTCACTCCTCTCCCATTGTCAGGCCCCACATTCTCCAGCTCCCCTGTTTCGTGTTAGCTCTCCCCCTCCTCTGGTTCCATCCCTGCCTGGCATCTTTTTTCTTCCCTTGCTTTGAGTCTTTATGTGGTAACTTCTCTACTTCACACCTCACCACACCACTTTTCCTCTACTTTAAATGCTCCAGCATCCTGAAAAATCTATAGATTAAGGTGGGAGAGAAGAAAAGGGGAGCATGAGATCTGCTCAAAACACTCACTTGGGGTAGGGACTCTGAAGAGGAGATTTGTAAGATGGATTTTTAATGCTGAAAGAAAAAAGAGTTCACATTTCAAGTTGTAAAAAAAAAAGTGGTTGAGGTCAAAGTAACCACCATTGTGAATAATATAAATATTTTACCAAAATAAAATACATTTGAGTATTCCTGGGTGGTAGTAATGTCAGAAGTGAGGATGAAACAAAACAGGTTACTGGGAGAATTTTGTGGTTTCTGAAGAGAAACTTACACAATAAAAATTCATATAAAATTATTGCAATTTTATTATTAGATTTTAAAAGAATTATAGAAATTCTCATTCGATGTCCCATCCAAAGGGCAAAAATCTTATATTGTAATTACAAACATGTATTTCCAAACTCAAGAGAAGAGGTGTGAATCTTTACTAGCACTGTATTCTCAGGCAAAAAGGTTATCTTCTCTGAGCCTGAGAGAAGGCAAGAGTATCTGAACACAGCCACACAGACCCTCAGATTCAAAGGTGAGATGCACAAAGCTTTCAATCTATGCTTATTTATAAGGTGATACCAAAGTGTTTATAAATTTCATTACATATGTTAGACTTACTGTAAATTTTAGTTCAACATAAGAACAAATCTTTAGTTCAAGGTACATTACTTGGGAGTATCATTCTCTGCTCTTGTAGCAAAATTCACAATTAAAAGAAAGAAATCCTATCTTGTGGGTATGCTATCTTATTGACACATGTTAATGACATTGCATCTGTGACAATAAATGACCAAGTTCATATTTCTGAGTCAGACCAAGAGACTCTCGAAGATCCCTCCTGTGAGTTTGTGAGCTTTTGCCCAGCTCTTTGAGATCACCAATGTTAGGTTTTTCCATCACTCCTCTGCCAAAGCCATCAAATAAGGGGCCACTGATCACCCAAAAAAGAAAAGCCACACCTAGCCATATGATTATATATCCTTCACTGAAGAACATAGGACAGCAAGTGCTCAGGCAGGTGAAGAGAAAGAAATAGAAAAAAATTCTATGTGTACTATACCAAACCACCACTTTCACTGGATATTGATGGTGATTGACTCACAAAAGTAGCCTCTCCAATCTAACTGAGCAAGACTACTTAAATATGACATTTTTAAAGCTTTTTAAGGAGCTAATTAATTCATTTGTTGGTTAAATACAAATAAGGTCCATTTTTATTTTCTTAGCCTCAGGCCTTGACTCTCAGAAGGCTGTTAGGCCTGCATAATGACTTCATCTGAATTTCATTTTATTTTCAGGCTACTTTGGAACAATTACATGACTGATTTATATTAGTCATCTCTAAGGACTCTCAGACCACGTTCCCATCTGTAAATAGGTACCCCTTCCAGTGCTACTTTCCTCTGGGTCACCACCTACGTGAAGGAGTTGAGAATTCCACATTTATGGGTTGATAACATTATTGACATTTGGATCTTTTTGTGGATCTGTTCCTGGTAAGTTAATATAAATCATTGTACAACCAAAGTGCAGGAAATTTTAGTGTATTTATAAATTTAAAATTAAATTGAGTCTTATTATAAGGAAAACATAAAGCTGATTTGACTCACATCATTTAGAAATAGCCTAATATCCCAGCTGACTTCTCATTATCCTCCTTTCCCCTAATCTAGCCTGAGTTAACTCCAATTAGGAAGTAACAATTAGTGGCCTTTCACACTAGTCCTTGCTAATGAACAACTCACTCCAGATATATTGGAAAACTCAAAGAAGTCATGTTATTTGGTCAGTAAGTCCCCTTTGTCAATAAATAATTCTATGAGCCTCCCAGACAACAGAACAAAACAGCTTAGATATTAACCTAGCATTTGCCTGACTCAGCATAATCAGTGTAGTTTCTGAAAGGGGGAAATTGCTTTTACAAGCTCTCTTGTATTGAGAAAATTAGTCTTAGGGATTTCCTTCACTCTATACTAAACCAATCTCTCTCTCTTATTTTTCCTTTTTTTCATTCTCTTTCTTTCAGTTCATCCACTATCCAGCCCTACCTCCATTAATTGCAAAGCACTAAATTGGTAGAGAGCAATGAACGTACTTTGTAGGTCAGCAAACTGGAAAGTAATTTTATTCATTAGGTAAAAGCACTACATTTCCCCCTTCAAAAAAATTTTACCATGATTTGTTATGATTCCACCTTGCATTTCTAGAAAATGTCTATGTTTAAAACCCTGTGAGTTCTATGAATGAAAATAGTTATCCATTTTTTAAGTTACAACTAAAAAGCCTGGAGGTCCAGTTGCAAATCACCTAGAGGGTGGGCTCAATGTCTTATTGATACCTGAGAGGAGGACCTATATAATTTCTTTGCATCAAGGCAATAGTTCACAGCACAGGATGCAAATAGGAAGTTTCATCCTATGCTTCTGGATGACCACTCTGAAAACAGACCATTCATTCAAGAACCTTAAAAAGATAAACACTATACATCTATGCATCTTAGGGATGGAGAGTGGGAGCTAATGTATTCCCAACTGTGGTTCTAATTCAAAAATACTGTGACCTCTCTGGGGAAGATATCTAAATCACTTTACTGATCAAGGTGCAAGTGACCTAGATTAAGGAGTCAAAGAAGGCTTCCTTGAGGAAAATATTCTTGATTTGAGGAATGAGTAGAGGTTAAAAGTGAAAGATGGCAAAGGGATAGCGGGGCTTCTGAACATAGGGAACAAGATATGTACAAGTACTGTAGTGAGCAGGGACACAGCACATTCTTGGAGTCTGAGAGGAGTCCAGATCACAAAGAACAAAAGGAGAATTTGCAAGACGCTGGAGATATAAAGTGGTGGCCAAGGCATGGAGGTTTTATGGGACATCCACTCCCTGGGACTAAGAACACATTTAATCCTCCATATCTTATCTCCTCTTTGTTTTGTGCCCCTGTAGACCTAGGAGCCCAGCCATAATTTTTTTTTCTTCATAGCTAATTAGAAATTCTAAAGAATGCTGCATTGGCATTTGCCTTAGGTATCAAAGGTGATAGCTGAGACTAAAAGGTGCTGCACATCTGGATCCAGATAAGCTGCCGGATGCCTCCAACTAATTCTTGGCCTTTGACTTCATCAAAACAGGAAATTCAGATGCCAGTTAATGGAGGATAAGATTTCTGAGATGTTGGCCTACTTCTTTTCTTCCTAGCATTTTTCCTTTTACTTTCAAGCAGTTGTGGGTTCTATGATCTTTGCTATAGGGAAAAGATATGACAGGTAGAAGGAAAAAATTAACCTAAGATAGATATATGCCTTCTAAAAGCACACACATTTAGGGAAACCTAAAGAACTAGGGTTTAGCTGATTAATTTTAAATAAATTAATTTAAATAAGATTTAAAATTCCATTCTACCATCACACTGGCCACATTTCAAGTGTTCAGTAGCCACATGGGACTGTCAGCTATCTATAGTGGACAGCGCATATAGAGAACATTTCCATCATTGTAGAAGCTGTACCGAACATTGCTGGACTAGAGCAGAGACAACATATTTGTGAGAAGCAGAGGACAAGACAAGCAGAGTATATCTTCTAATAAAGTATCAGCTTCAATCTTTGAGATAGCAGAAAAAAAAGACATTTATGCTCCCTCTCTCCCTTAGTAATCACCTTAAAACAACAACAAAAACGTGAACCTGAAATGTAAATGCCATCACTGGTGAGACAATGAGATGCTGTAACCCCAAGCTACAACATATGGGGAAAGTCAGCAAAGATCTAACAGACATGTGGGAAGATATCAGGAAGAGACATCTGTGGTTGCAGGTTTGGGAGAAAACCTACAGAGCACAGTTACCAAAGCAAGTGATCAAGGCTTAAAAGTGAATCCAACAATCCCTTTTCTTGAATGACAAACTTAGGTGGAAGGAACTTCCTAGAATCACATCCAGCAAAGTGGAAAAGCAAAAATCTGGAGCTGAACAAAGAATGTTTAGACACTTGGTCACCGCTGAAGACCAACTGCCAGGAAGTAAACTATGAGGAGAGGGGCTCCGGATAGTGAGCAACCATGCATCTGCAGATCTCCTTCAATGAGGGAAAAATAAATTGAAAAGAACTCATTCAGCGGTATGAACTTGTGCCATAAGGAAATTTCATAATAACCAGGGAGAGTAATGATAGCCCAGAAAACTGCCCTGGACTGTTCACAAATTTGCAAAGAGCTGGTCCAGAAAGAATCCATCTCATTTCAAGATTAATCATCATAATTATAATAATGAAACACGAACAGTATCTATACACAGATAACAGAAGAAGGAGGAGGAGGAGGAGGAGGAGGAGGAGGATGGAAGTGGAGGTGGAGGAGGAGGACGAGGAGGAGGACGAGCAAGAGGAAGAAGAAAAGGAACAGGAAAAACAAACCGTTGAAAAAAAAATTCACCAGGTAATGATTATAAAAACTGAGTAGGAAGCTCAAGCCAGCTACACCAGGAAAGAGCACTATTAATACGACTATGGGTTCTGAGGAGAGGATAAGTGGAAAGACTCTAGGTCATGCCCTGACTTTAGTTCCCCTGAGAGTTTACAAGAACCTTCCTGGGGAAATCTTGGGCAAGGCTGTAAGATCTGGGGAAAAAAGGACTTCATCACATTTAGGATCTCTTGCAAAGATGTAGCATGGGCCTAGTACTGTACATCAAGCAAGAATGTGGGTGGGAGGCAGTTATTTCCCTTTCCCAGTTAGTCATGGCCTACTTCCAGTTCTCAGAAGAGGAGTAGATCATAACTGGACAGGCAGTGAAATGAGCACCCTCAGCTTACCCAGGTGGCAGGAATGGAACACAAGAGGAGGTAACTTGTCCTACCAGGTAGTGAGACTTATCATGCAGTAGTATGAAGGCAGTGTGGTACTGGTCCAAGAGTAGACAACAGGCCAATCGAACAGAAACCGCCCCCCCGACACACACACACACACATATATAAATGGATACTTAGAAAATTAGCATTGCAGAGCAGTGTGGAAAGACTGGTGTCTTCAGTTAATGGTTCTGGATCAATTAAATTTCATATGGAGAACAATCAAAACTTGACAGCTAGCTTAACAGCTAAGCATATATGTTTTAAAACATAATTTCAAATGATTATAGACAAATTTCAAGAGCAAAACAAGTGTTTAAAATGAAAGGTGGAGTATTTTCAAGATTTTGAACTGGGGGAAAATTTCTTTTAAATAGAACACAAAAATACCAGTGTTAAATGAAATTTGATCAATGACATCAATTAAAGAAAATACGTTCATTAAAAAAATTCTATTCTGTTAGGAGTGTAGAAACCCACCATGAAGTTGGGGAAGGCATTTATAACACAAATAACTTTTCTAAAACGCTCATATCCAGAATATTTAAAAAAAATTTTACACACAAACAAAAAACAATTACAGAGACTCTAATAAAAAAATGGGGGAAATTGACGCTGTCTTAGTCTGTTTGGGCTGCTATACAAAATGTCAGACACGGGGTGGATTATAAACAAGAGAGGTTTATTGCTCACAGTTCTGAAGCCTAAAAGTTCAAGATGAAGGTGTCAGCATGGTCTCATTCTGTTCAGGCTAGCTTCCTGGTTCTGAACATGTCTGAACTTTCAAAGATTCTCCATCTCATTGGGTCTGAGCTTTCCACATTTCAAGGGTTGGCTTTTTCGGGTCTGGCAAATCAATTATCACTCAACCATCTGCTTTCCAGCACTGACATATTCTACTTTTTCCCATTTCCTCCATCCTCGTTATGGTTATATATATATTTTTTAAATCTCTGTACTGTATTTTCACTGCAATTTCAAAAGAAATAAAATTAGATGAATATATTCAATCTGCCACCTTTCCACAGAATGAGTTTGGGTCTCTTAATCTCTAAAATGAACATCAAAATAACTATTTAATGGGATTGAACTATTAAAAGAGATTTATATATTTAAAGCAACCAACATCTTTCCTGTGGCTATTAAAACAGGATTTAAATGCAGGTGAAACCACCACCACCACCACCACCACCACCACACACACACACACACACACACACACACACACACACATCACATTACATCACATCAAATCACATTAACATACGTGTACACACACACACGCACACACAAACAGTCTCATCTCCCCCCTCCTCCAACCCTGGAAAGATCATGTAAATTCAATCAAGGGTAGAATTCAGATGTGGATTATTCAGATATGGAGCTTATTCTGAGTGTGAGGCATTCTTAGTCCATAATGAGAAAATATAATTGACTACAGGAACCCTGAGGATATTTAGATACGAAGCATCAAACTTTCTCTTGAAAGACACTATTAAAACAGGACATACATTTATAATCAGTTGTATATCTGGGGAGATATTGGGATTTGAATAGAACAATATTAGTAAGCATTAATAGAATGTAGTATATTGCCTGACTTGTGAAATCTAGCAGTAAAAGAAGATCACAGTTCCCTGTTAATTAGGGCCACCTACAGTGTTGGAAACCTTTTTGGATGATCAAAGAGGAGGCATACTTAACCCAGGAGATGTTGACAAGCTCTTCAGCTTGTTAGCATAATATAACTCTCCACTAAGTGCTTGATGTACAAGCTCTTTTATGCTCTACCACAGTTTTGGTTTAGTAGTTTTTGAAACAATATTCCTTACATAAACAATGAAACTTAAATGGGAATTTGATTTGTGCTAGTATCTATTCAAGCATATCATTCAATACTGAATATCTTTTGTGACACTTTTTCTTACTACAAGAATTATAAAATACTTTAAGATACTAAGGATACTTCCCTTTTTGAATCTGCAAATGAATCCATAAAGGTCTAAAGAAGGTTGGGCTCAGATTACATAGGAGATCATCTATTTCCCCCTGCCTGCTTCACAACTGAAATACTGGTCCCTAATGTTAAACTTCAGGGAATTGAGAAATATACATTCTTGGTAAGGGATCTCAGATCAATGACTTCCTGAGCTGGAGAGGAATTTTTTTTTAAAGTCTCTGGTCTATATAAATAGTCTGTGCGGCACAGTAGGAAGATCATTTCCTGTGAATCAGATAAACATGCACTCAACTCCTCGCTTGTTATCTGAGTGCTTTGGGGTATGTTACTTCATCTTTCAGTGTAAAAACAAGGGTCATAATACCAACTTTTAAAGTTGTGTGGAAACAGGAAAAAGAAAAGGCCGATAAACCACCGCATACATTTGGGGCCTCAATAATTTGTAGCTCTTACCAATAAGCACTCGATCTGCATCCTTTTCTCACTTAAACCAAAAATACAATTCCTTATCATGAAAGGTATTGACAGACTGGTAGAAAAAGAAATATTTTAGAGTATTCAAAGTAAATTTATGTGTAGTATCATTAAAATGATTTTATTTTCTTCAACCTACTAACTACTGAAATGTACCTGCTGATTAAATTCAATTTGTTAATAAACATCTATAGAGGACGTAAATGCATGCCAAACTCAGTACACAGAACTAGGGATCCGTGCTTGGGAACCCTTGGACAAGCCTGACTCAGCAGGTCACAGGACTTTCTGGCCATTCTCCTTGTGGCGATGTGTCCTTCCTCTGTGAGCATATGGAATTGTAATTGTCACTTTCCATAACCAGGAGGTAATTTATAGCAAGGGAAGAGAGCAAAAGTGTATTTTCTCTTTACATTTGCACTGTGTAGTAAGAATTTTCAACTGCTTGTTGCTTTGTGATATCTCTGTTAGGGAAGAGTGAAGAGGCGAAACGAAATAAAGTAAATGTAAAAGCGGTGGATGATAGACCTGCTTATCGTCTTGGGTATAAAAGAGGTGGCAAGTCACCTCAAGGGGAGAAGCACAGGTCAGGTGATCCATGGAGCTCTTTTCCTGCCCCCTCAGCCCCGGCCTGACCCTCCCAGGCCTCTGCTTCTACAGTTCAGGGACCAGAGGTTAAGGTGTGTGGGGGAGTTTGCCAGGAAATAAGGCTTGGAGGAGCAGGCTGGGGCCAGGCTGGGGAGATTAGCCTTCATCCTCTAGGCACCAGGGAGCCAACAGAGGTCTTTAAACAGGGAAGCCATGTGATCAGATTAGCTTTTCAGGATGATAACTCTTTATTGTGGAAAATGGACTGTGGGGGGAGAGACGTGTTAAGGGAACCAATTAGGAGGCTGTTGTCTTACTGGACTTTCTTATACAATAACTATATGTTACTCTATAAAATATCTCAAGGACCTCATGGTGCTGTAATTTTTAGTATTTATTTAACATTCAACATAATTTAACTCCCTAAGCATTTTTTTTCATTCATTAATATATGTTTAAATACTATTCTAATAGAAAATAAAAATGCAATCCAACATGAACTTAAGGTACTCATCGTAATCTCAATTCTTTCAAAAGAATTAAATGCATGAAATATGCATGTTCACTCTGCATATGTATCCGAAAGCTCAATTCTGCATTTAAAACAGTGTTTCATTTGCAAATATTTATTTGCTTTGTGCTGCATGGTACCAACTTTTTTATTTTCCACATAAACTAATATCATAGGTTGAGACATTAACTAGATATTAAATTGTACAGCAGGAAACTGTGCAATACTAGCCACCTTCCTTTATAGCACTCTAAAATAAGTTTAAATATACGTGTGTGTGTGTGTGTGTGTGTGTGTGTGTATATATATATATATATATATATATATATATATATATATATATATATATATATATATATATATATAGACATACCTTCGAAGCTTCCACTGAGCCTAAACAGTAGAATATAAAATTACTCATAGAATTTGCTCAAGTTGCACTTTCGAAATTCACTCTTTTTAGAAGTTGTAAAGTATTCATAAAAGCTGAAAAAATGTGCAAAAATTTGCATTGATGGATGTTTTCTTATCCTCCATCAGGAAATGATGTACTTGAAACTCATTATAGATCTTCATAGAAACTCGACGGAACGTGCCTTGGGCTTTGTGCTCATCAGCACATACCGAGTTGACTGCATAATTCATATCTCTTGTGTCACATTTCATGTATAACATGTATTTCCTGTTAATTATAAAAATAAAAACACATCATATATTCTAAGAGCATAATTACGAAAATGCTGCAGAAAGTTGTGTTTGAAGTGTATTATCCAATTTCTCTTTTAAACATATAAGGCGGAAGTTATTTTCTCTTGCTATTTTAAAGACAGTTTAACAATGCTTCTTTTTTCTCTTCCACCTGACTCTACAGAATGATATAGAGGCTCCATAACATAGGAAACAGGAAATAATAGAGACAGAGGAGTTACCAACTCTATCATCTCGAAACATTTAGACAAATAAATAAAATGAACTCAGGACTTTCCAGGACAGAACCAAGATTGTTCTCTGGATATGAAAACCAAAGCAATTCACTGATTAGTGATTAATTATTTTTTTTCCTCTTTGAAGGACATGATTTTTTTTATATATGTTTGTAGTTCATAGAAAAACAAAATTCCATGAAGGGCCTGATCCTATTAGCCTCCGGCAGTCAAAATTCTCTTAGATAACATCTTCCTTTATAAAAGAGGAAATATATCATGTAATTAAGATTCTAACTACTTAATAATTATAATTTAGCTTGAGAGGACTTTTTAAGTATCATGTAAGGTTCATAAATCTTGAACTGCATATGAAGTTATAACCCCTATTGCAGTGTAAGCTTTCACACCTACATAATATACAAGCTCTAGCTGTACAAGATAGCCACCACCCTTTGGTTACTAATTAAACAGGCATGGTATTAAACATAAATTAACTATATAATTAATATTACATACTTGTCATAGGTAGTTATTGTGCATCTTTTCCCTTGACTCACAGGGAAGAAACTTTTTGGCATTAAACTTTGGTTAATTGATTCACTGCTGAAGAAATGGGCTGAATTGTTAGACTGACTTGTCATCAAATATGAACTTTTCCGCGCAGAAGCGACTTTGAGTTCCCTAAAGTAACCCTGTTTTGCCACCAAAACCTTATCTAAGAAAATGGTGTGATTTGTTTAGTAATATATATAACTTTGTAAATGTATTCACTTATTGATTTATTAATTTATCTACAAGTGCCATCAGAAACTAACATGTTTATAAAAATGGATATAAAAATATATAGTCACAGAAATGACAAATAGGCTTGCTATGACCAATTGCTTCCCATCTCTCGGCATTAGCTGCCTAACATATTCATATAAGTCCGGCATTATGAATATTATTATTATTAATAATAATAATAATAATAATAATAGCTATTGTGATTATAATAAGATCCCATAAATAAAGAAAAGGGATGCTGATCTGTATGCCAAGTATTTGCAGAGACCTTGAATAAAGCATTACAGACAGCATCCCAAAAGTTTATACAAAGTAACCAAGGAGGTACAAGAAGAATAATCCACTCTTCTTATGGGGTCATAGAAAAAAGTATCTCATGGTGACTGAAGATGACCCAGAACAATTCAAGTAGAGATGACTAGTGACCGATATAATATCTGAAACAGGAGCTGAGCTCAAGTTCTGAGCTTGAGATGTAAATTTATGAGTCACCAGCTGATTATTAAAAGATATGTAAAGGCTTTTTGGATGGACGAGGCTGGAAAGACATCTCTAGCAAAGACACCAAGCTTGAGCAAAAGAACATCCTTCTCAACTTGTTTAATAGTTCTTCACAATGGAAGCATTGGATGTATTTCGTGGGTGGTGAGAGGCAAATGATAAAACATTGGAAACTTGATTGGCTAGAAGAAAAGATTAAATTAGGATTTTATTCTTCATCAATTTGTATTTGTCAGAAATGAAATATGTTGGGGCGCCTGGGTGGCGCAGTCGGTTAAGCGTCCGACTTCAGCCAGGTCACGATCTCGCGGTCCGTGAGTTCGAGCCCCGCGTCAGGCTCTGGGCTGATGGCTCGGAGCCTGGAGCCTGTTTCCGATTCTGTGTCTCCCTCTCTCTCTGCCCCTCCCCCGTTCATGCTCTGTCTCTCTCTGTCCCAAAAATAAATTAAAAAAAAAAGTTGAAAAAAAAAAATAAAAAAAAAAAATAAAAAAAAAAAAAAAGAAATATGTTACCAGACTTACATATTTGCATATTTATATTGTATATTTACATGTTTTATACTCCTAGCTGTCAAATAGATATGAAATTCTATTATTTAGTAAACTATCTGAAGTAATGGTTTTCTTTATGCAATTATAACTGCTTCTTTGCAATCCTTATAAATTTAATATACATTTGATATAACTCCAATGTATCACTTCTGTTTGATAATGAAAAATCTTGAATGATATTTGAATAAACATTTTCAAATATACTTACATACTTGGGGTTTCCTAATTAATGGAATTCTTGAATATATGTAGGACAGATACACAAGTTTTAAGGCTTTTCGTTTGTTTTACTTGAAATTTATTTATTTATTTTGTGAGCGAGAGAGAACGAGCAGGGGAGAGGGGTAGAGAGAGGAAGGAGGATCCCAAGCGGGCTCTGCACCATCAGCGCAGAGCCCGACACAGGGCTTGAACTCACGAACCATGAGATCATGACATGAGCTGAAATCAAGAGACACTTAACCCTAAGCCACTCACACGCCCCTCAAGTTTTAAGTTTTAAGTTAACACATTAATGTGTCAAGGCATAGTTAAAGAAAAAGTTTAGGCTTTTTTATTGGAAGAAATTGGTTTCTAAGCCTGGGCAAACTGCTTAAAGTTCCATAATGTCTGCTTCTTTTCAACTGAAAAAAATAACAACTAGTAAGGATGAGATGAGATAAATAAAGCATGTGCAGCTTGAAAATGCTAATAAATCATGACTGTACTATAATTGGAATATATCGTTATGGAATGGTGTATATGTTCTACACAAGAAGTTAAGAATGTGCTGAAATCTGCATGTCCATTCCCAAATTTAAATGGAGCATACATGAGGACATATAGCATGAAGTTCCTGCTTTTAAGGAATTTCAATTGAGTGATGTAACAAATGAAAGATGTCAAAGCCAATTTGCATTAGGAAAGCAACTAGTATACATGATATTATCCAATAGACATCTAGTCTATCAGCAGTTTACAGATGATAGCTTTTGTAATGTAGAGGAAACACGAACAAAATATAATTTTTTTAATTTTTTAAAGAGCAACTCTTCCAAATGATTTCAATTTATGAAATGAATTATTTGATTGATTAATGAATTTTACAGAATTTACAATGCTTGTGTAAAAACAATTAATTGCCTCTTTGACTCAAACAGGTTTATATTTGTAAGTTATTTTTAAGCCCCCAGTTGAGACTATCAATTTCTTTAGTCAGGAGGCTCACCCTCATTAGTCAAATGAGAGATAGATTGCAGCTAGGAATATTCCAGTTTGTCCTCAGAATAGAACCCTCTCTCTCTCTCTCCCCTTTGTCCTTTTTCGTCCTCCTTCCTACAAAGATTTATTTTCCTATTTGTTTCCTCTTTTCCATCGGCTGATCATTGAAGGTCTGTTACTGCACATTCATTAAGACCACGCTGGGTGCAGAACACTGCAGAAGACATTGAGGAACTTAGCTCAGTAGTTTCTGATTGAATTGGGGCTTAATTTTGCTTTTGTTCTGCACTGGGATACAGAGATTTAGTTCATTCATGCCTTTTCTCTTACTTTTGCAGTTAATATTTTGGTTCACTTTTACAAACACTTTGAGTATTCTCTGTGACAAGAAATGAGCAAATTGTAAGAGACAATTATAATGCAATGGGATACGGAAATTACTTCCAAGTACAGGATGATGGGGCATAGAAGATGGGCTTAATCTATCTAAGGATGGGCTGAGGGGAAGACTTCTCGGACAACATGATATTTCAGTCAAGGTCTTACAAATGAGTAGAAATTACCTAGAAGTTGTGTGTGTGTGTGTGTGTGTGTGTGTGTGTGTGTGTGTGTGTGTGTCTGTGTGTCTGTGTGTGTCTGTGTGTTTGACAGACAAACACACACACAGACACACAGAGACAGAGAAGCTGGGATTGGGAGCAGAGTGGGCATTTCACAAAGAAATGCACGAGCAAAGATGCACACAAAGGCACCAAACTGGATGGTACTTTTACTGTTTGCTGCAGCTAAAACTGGGGAAGTGAGCAGTCAGGTCAGACTATGGGAAGCCTTATATGAAATGCTGAGGTGTAGAAGTCATAAGTCGTAGATATCTATATAGAGAGAGAGAAAAACAGCAGGAATCTAGACTTTAAATGCTCAACCTCACCTCTACAAGTTCAATGACAACTATATATGCAAAGGTTCAGGAAAAGAAACATACCATATTTTACTTTTTCTCTATTATACTTATTATATTTATTCCCTAGGTGATTTTGTCTAATCTTATGGCTTTAAGTATTATCTGTATGCTCCTGACTCCCAAATACTTTTATCTCTAGCCTCAATCACTGCCCTGAACTCCAAACTCACATCCAGTTGCCTACCCATATTCCCAATCAAATGTCTATTGGAGACCTCAAACTTAAGCTCAGTACAGAAATCCCACCATGCCCTCCCAAGCTGCTCCTCCCACACTTCTCCTTATCTCATTAAATAAAAACTCTGGTCTTCTAGTTGCTCAGTCTGAAATCTTGACTCCAGGGGCTTATCTGATCTGCAAGGATCTCCTGCTGGCTCCTTCTTGAATGTGTAATCAGAAACGAACCACTTCCCACCTCCCGTTGCTGCCAACCTACTGCAACTGTCATCTCCCACCCAGATTACTCCAGCAGTCTCCCAAATGAGCTTCTTGTTTCCAGGCTTGCTCTTGTAAAAAAGACTCTCCACATAGCAGAGTGAAGCTATAAAAACAGTCAGATCACATGACTCCCTCCAATGGCACCTCACCTCACTTAGAGAAAAGACCATATTTGAAAAGACCATATTTACCATGACCCACAAGCATTCTTGGATTAGCTCCTGATACCTCTCTGACCTTATCTCCCTCCTCTCTCCCCACTGCTTACTTTACTTCAACCCCACTGGCTTCCTTGCTGTTCCTCAGACACATCAAGTACACTCATGCACTTGCTAGTCTCTCTGCCTAGAAGGCTCTTCCCACCATGCTCTCTTCCTCCCTTCTTTCAGGCCTCTTTTCAAATGTCATCTTATCACTGAGGTCTTTCTTGGACGCTCTATATAAAAGAGCAACAGCTCCCCTTGGGTGCCTGGGTGGCTCATCAGTTGAGCATCTGACTTTGGCTCAAATCATGATCTTATGGCTTGTGGGTGCGAGCCTGCACTGGGCTCTATGCTGACAGCTCAGAGCCTGGAGCCTGCTTTGGATTCTGTGTCTCCTTCTCTCTCTGCTCCTCCCCGCTCTCATTCTCTCTCTCAATCTCTCTCTCAAAAATAAATAAACGTTAAAAAAAAAAAAGAGCAACAGCTCCTTACACACACACACAGACACACACAAACTGACTACTCCCCCAAAACCTACTCTACTTTACTCCATAGCACTTACCAGCATTTGTCCATGTATGTACACATCTGTATCTGTATCTATAGTTTATACTTACATACTGTCCCTTTCTCTCCCCTAGAATAAAAATACTATGTGAGCTGGGATCTGGGACTGTTTTGTTTGCTGCTAAATCCCCAGGTCCTACAACAATGTAACACTCAATAAATTTTTGTTAAATGAATGAATTTGAGGCTCCCTCCCAAGTATAATATTTCTTGGTGAGACACTCTAGGTTCCTTCTGCATCTCTTCTCTCAACCTCCCACCCCTCCTCTTCTGAAAAAGAACTCTTATTCATCATTTATTCTTCTTCTTTGTATCCCAAGTACCCAGCACACTCTGATATATCTGGCCACTCAAACAAGACAAAGGAGAGGCTTCACTGATCCATTTACACTTCTAAAATACAATAATCACTACTTCAGCCAGAAATAATTCCTTTATCTTCTAAGCTCATTCCAGAATTACAACTCTCTCTAGTTTATCATTCTAATGATGAGGATACACTGACCCAAGTCACTTCATGCAAGAAGATGAATCATAGGCCACCTGCCCCACGCAGCAGCCCAAAGCCCACTGTATCTCCCTGGTCACATAGGGTAACCAGGGGACCAGTAGTGAATTTACCATGAGGCTAATGAAGCGTACGTAACAGGGCTCCTCAATGTCATGGACACCTTCTAAAGTCCCATGCCTAATTGTCTATTTATAATTTTTTTTAATTTTTTTCTCTTAAAGAAAGCTGCACTAAACCTTTAAGTGTCAAAGCCCACAAAACCAGGACAAGATGGGAATTTTCCTAAGACAAAAAGGCAAACAAAATATAACCCATCATGCTTTGAACATGCATGTACCTGTCACCTTCTGGCCTCTCACCTCTTTAGCCACCCACATGTTCATCAACTTTCTACTTCCATTCCACCTTGTTTGAAAATGCCCATCCTGGACATTTTTAAAACCAAGACTGGTTTTGTCTCTTTTCTTACCACTATACATAATAATTTTCATTCTTACGCTTTTCAAATCTGTTTAGCAAACATGTTTCTTAAAATTTTGCCTCATAAAATTAGATAATACTTTTTATTTTATTTCAGGTTTCCCTGTGATGCATTTCTCTCATTCACAGAGTCATGGCAAGTTTCTGTTGTTTTCTTTTCCTCCTCTTACATTTCTTTTTCTAATGTGTAGGCTTGATGGTCAACTTCTCTCCGTGGTACCTGTGATTTATTGAGGAAGCTACCATTTGTCAGCTTTATCGTTCTTTCTCTGGACTGCTATTCACTGTTATGTTTCCTTTCAAGACCTGACACAGCACTTGGCATTAGAGGCACAAGATGAATAAATGAAATGTAAATCTAAGGGAAATTACCTTTGAATGGCATATGGTGCCTGCTCCTGTAAGGAGTTCAAAGCTGCCTGTTCATTCATAAATCCAGAATCCCCAAATTGTACTATTCATAGTCTTGTGACAGACAGTTGTTATAAATTTAACATTTATAGAATGAAGACTAAAACCTGGATTTCCCCCATGGACTTCATCTAGGGTCAAGAAACTCAGAGAATTCTCAATTTCTTTAAAAGATTTTTAAAAAGAACTACAGATCTTCAGAGTAAAGGGCACTTAAATTTACAAGGTTAGACACTCAATCAGCCAAAGGCTTCACAGCATGGACCAAACGCCCTGACATCTAAAATGTAGGATTTCTGGTTGTCCCAGAATTTTATATCCCTATAAACTGTCTTTTAGAACATGATCTGTATTTTAACCAACTGATTTTTGTGGGATTTCAGGAGGGAAAAACAAGTTACTTCAATAACTTACAATCAATATGAAGAACTTCACATAGAGCTAACCTCATAACTTTCCCTGAAAGAACTCATGTTTAATATGCACACAACACATTTCCTTGGGTTCAGAGTGCTGCATTCACTATGTTCCCTATTTTCTTGTCAGTCTTCCACAAAGTCTCCAACTTGCTCAGGAACAGCTGAAATAATATACACAATAGTTTCAAACAGAGAAGAAGGCAAACTATAAGAGACTCTTAAATACAGAGAACAAAATGAGTGTTGATGGAAGGGGCAGGGAGTAGGGGAAAATGGGTGATAGGCATTGAGGAGGGCACTTATTGGGGTGAGCACTGGGTGTTGTATGTAAGCGATGAATCATGGGAATCTACTCCTGAAGCCAAGAGCACACTGTATACACTGTATGTTAGCCAACTTGACAATAAATTATATTTAAAAAAATAATAAAGGGGTGCCTGGGGGGCTCAGTTGGTTAAGCATCTGACTTCAGGTCATGATCTCACAGTTTGTGAGTTCAAGCCCCGCATCAGGCTCTGTGCTGACATCTCAGAGCCTGGAGCCTGCTTCACATTCTGTGTCTCCCTTTTTCTCTGCCCCTCCCCCACTCATGCTCTGCCTCTCTCTCTCTCAAAAATAAGCATTAAAAAATTTTAATAAAAAAATAATAAATAGCTACCAGCTATTAAATACGCGCGCGCGCGCACACACACACACACACACACACACACACACACACACACAAAAGATTGAGAAAGTTACTTCTCTCTGAATCTTCTCTCCAACTGCGACTGGGGCTGATGTGAAGGGGGTGAGACCCTTCCTTGCCAGGACACTCTTGATTTTTTTCTCCTTTCATTTCTAACTTAAAAATCATACCACTTAGGGGCACCTAGGTGGCTCAGTCGGTTAGGTGTCCACATTTGTCTCAGGTTATGATCTCGTGGTGCATGAGTTTGAGCCATGTGTTGGGCCCTGTGCTGTCAGTTCAGAGCCTGGAACCTGCCTCAGATTGTGTGTCTCCTATCTCTCTGCCCCTCCCCCGCTCACACTCTGTCTCTCTCTCTCCCTCTCCTCAAAAATAAATAAACATTAAAAAAAATGTTTTTAACAAAATCATACCACTTAGAGTTTTGTCTTGGGGCTGAATCAGTGGGGGGGCAGGTGCCACAAATAATATATGGACACAAAATTGAACAATATAGAAATTATATGAAAAGGAGTATTCTCTTTTCTAAATCTTTCTTACTCCTTGTGGGTAAAATCAAGGAGAATTTCTCAGTTTGGTGCTAATATTACTTAAGTCCTAACTCTTATTATATCCCTTTTTAATGAAATAAATAAACAAACAAACCTCAGGCTCAAAACCCTGGGCATGTCACAGTCAACTAAAGTTCAATGGCACGTATCACTCTAATGACTGATAATTTCTTCTATTTAAGGAAAAGAATATCGGTTTTCCATTTATGGGAGTGATTTAAAGTTTCATTGTAATTAAAATCTATGCAAACTTTAAAAGTTCGTTTAAAATAATATTAAATAAGTAATAGGTAATAAATAGATATGGCAAAAATCTTGAATATTGTATGAGAATGACTGAAATTTAGGAAACAATGATTACATGGCATTATTTTATAGAGGTCTTCATTAAAATATTCTTTACCTGGAATGGGGAGCCTTTTTGGCTCCCCAAATTTTCCTGACAACTTGAATTTTTTTCATGTTAGTGATTTAGTCTTTGTTGAGGCACAACAAAAGCATCACCCACATGGCTACCAAAGCTTAGGTTGTGGTCGATAAGGACACAGAGCAAAATGTGCAGCCATGGTTCTAGGGAGCAGAAGCAATGGAAAGGCCAAAAGAAGCAATGGAAAGGCCAAAAGGGAAAGAACCTCATGTCTTGCTCTCTGAGACCTGGTGCCGAGTCTCTCCAAAGAATGGACCTGGTCTCTCCAAAGAATGGAGAGATGATAGGCTGTTTGGAAATAGGCATCCCAAAGTGGACACCTAGAGGTCAGCATGCCCTAGGAGCAGGAAGACTTGAAAATAAAAAGATACCCATCTTCTTGTTGGAGAGGGAAGAATAGCAGCATCTAGACAATTTCTGACTCACCTCCCAGGTCTCAACTATTCATCTCTTACCTCTCGGTCATCTTTGACACCCTAGACTCTAAATAATTCCCTCCCTAACATCCTTCATTGCATACATGGACCAGAAAATCCCAGTTGTTCTACTTCCCTTCTAAAGTTCAGAATTCCCTCCAGAAATATATAAATGATTGGTAATTATCCCTTTGTTACATATATGCTCACTCATCTCCTTTCTCACCAACATCCCTACACACAGCATCCACACTACAGAGCCCCCACCCTCCACCCTGCAATATCGCCATAGAGTTTTCGGATGATCATATAAATTCAGCCAGGCTACTACTCTCACAATAAACTGCGAACCGATGATCTCTTAGAAAAAGTGAAGCTGGTGGGTTTGCTCCAAGTCTAAACTTTAGAAATGAAGAACAGAATTTAGACAGCAGGCACAGAATTTTAACTGAGTTAGAAGGTTCACTGAGACCTCTAGACATCAGTTAGTCTTTTTCTTATCAGGAACTGTTTTTAGAATAAAATCCAACCATCTGGGGGTTGTTTCAATGAGATCTGCACTCCAATGCCTGTATGTATACATATATATATATATATATATATATATATATATATATATATATATATATATATGAGTTACTAATTGGAAGTGTTATTTGAGCACTCTTTAAAAATTCCTTCCAAAATTAATGAGGGCATATAGTGCATAAAGATCCACAGAGGGAGACCGGCAGCACCAGGAGACATTTGAACATCGTACATAAATGCAGCAGGTAAACAAGTTCACGACATGCATAAAAATGGCAGTGGGGGTTACAACTTGTGAGAATATCTCAGAGGAGCTTTATACTTTTGAGCAAAATTTTTAAAATTTGCCACAGACTTTCAGGTCTATTGTGATATTAGAGCAACTCACTGCATCTGCATAAACAGTTTATTTCATTTTTCTCTTTAATTGTACATTGTGATTGCTAAATATTAATCTCATCCTTTTATTAAAGAAAAATGTGTATTTTTATCTGGTATTTAGAGCTTTCATAAGTTCTTCAAATTTGAAGCAGAGTCAACCAATAATATACTACTACCCTGACTACCTCTGGGTTGTTCATAGTCTATCTGAATAGGAGGCAGAATGACAACAAGGGGTCCTTGAACTCATTAAGTGTTTTATGAGTAGTTCCCATTTCCAGAAAACGTATAAATTCGTTTTCCAGATCCACTCTCTCCACATGTCCACGATGAAAGACACATGCATTCTTTTATCTTACCGAGAGCTTTGTTTTATGGGAGTTACAGAAAACAGAAGACAACCTATAACAATAAACTTAATGCTTCCAATATTAAATTACATTATAAAGCAAATTCCTGCACTAATCTAAAACCATCGAAAATGAATGGAGCTATGAAGATCTCTATGACACTACTGTATACTAATTCATCCCTAGCCACAGGGTATCTAAACCCGTAATGAAGCAGTTTTTTTCTGCGCATTTATTAACTGCTAATAATTTATTTTTTCAGTGAGAGTATAAGAACACTTAATTCTGGTGAGGTCAGCTATTTGTAGGTCACGAGGTTTACCCCCCCTTTTCCTCCATTGCTACGTACAAAAGTGTCTGTGTCCCCAGGACCAAGTAGAGACGCAAGAAAGGATTCAGGGTGTGTGCAAAGGAGTCCTCTAACAGAGCACACAGCAAAACGGAAGGTTTACAGAGTACAGCAGAGTCAGACAGCCAAGAGTAACAGAAAGAACGGTTTAAAGCTTTGGGTCCAAACTGTAAATTGGAGAAGGAAGCTCATCTACAACTTAGAATTTGCAGACCGCTTTTCAAATGCTTGGTTAAGTTCTTCACAGTCCTTAAGGATTTGCAGACATAGTACTTTCATTACTAATAAATGGTTTGTATAATTAAAATAGTTTTTTGAAAGCTCTTTGAATTTCAAAGCACATAGAATTATCCTCTGCACAATCCTGATTCAGAGCAATCGGGTACAATAAGGCATAGATCATGTGCTTTATGATTTACTTAATTCATCATCCTATTTCCCTCTACTACTTACTCCCAAACTGTATTGATCTACTCTTTCTCAAAGCAGGTTACCCAGGCCCAGATCGGGCCTGTGTCTGGCAGTAACAGTTTCTCTAGGAGACAGTTCTATTTAAAATGTTTCATAGCCGTCTAGTTATTTGTTCATTGTTAGGGACGGTGGGAGAGACTATAATAGACAGGCAGCCTCAGCTGGCTTCTGGAAGTAAGGCTAGATCTGGCATTATTAAGAGGATAGATGGTATATTCTATGCCCTATGGAAAATAGTTTGATAATACATCTTGACCCAGACAGAACTTATTAAAAAATCCATTACCTTTTTAATTCAAGTTCATAATGCCCTTTAGAATTTCAATTTAGGCATTTCTTACCAAAATAATAGGTAGCTTTATTACTGAACATGGGAAATAGAGTCTCTCATATTGACAACTCTCTAACACGAGGGTTATTCATTTACCACTGACAAATCTGTGTTCTTACTCTTCACAAAAAAAGGGGTGGGGCACATCTTTTCCTTAGGAGTAGACCTTAGATCAACTTTGCCGTTTCCTTGTGTTAATCTTACAGTGGTGCACAAGTTCTATTTATTGGGCTGTTAATCTTTGCCTAAGAGGACCTGGCTCAATCCCAAAGACCGCTCATAAATCTGCACCCTGAGGACAGTTTACTTTCAAATCAACTGCACACAAATATTAGGAAAGGATAGTGCTGTGCATGGATTCTAGGCAGATATAAATTCATTTGCAATATCAAAGACCGTGTGTAGCTGTGGGAGATCTAGTGGCCGCCTCTTGCTGTGCATCAGAAGCGGTAGCCGGGAACCCGACACCTGCTCCTCTCTTTCTGACACACTTACAAGACAAACACATGCTCCATTAAAAATAACACCACTCTGCTCTGACATGTTTTCTTCCCATGCGCCTGGCTTTAAAATGTTCTTGTATTTGTGGTGTGGGCATGTTAAGATATCACGTTACCACTCCACAGTAAGCTCCCTGGGAGCTGGTAGACTGGCAACTGTGTGCAACCACTCAGTGCTTCCTCTGGTCTCCAGAGTACAGCCTTCTTTTCCCCCCATTATATTCCTGAGTCATTTAGGTTCCTTCTTTGGTGTGTTAACGCAACGGGCCTTTCTCATAACTGTGGCTAAAAGCAATTGAAGGCAATGCCAAACCATCCCTCTGTCCCGTACTATCTACCACCTGGGGGCCAGCTAGGGAAGGCCCTTCAAACTGGTTCTCCAGCCTTCTTTGGAAATGATGTGCTAGCAAAAAATTGCTTATCTAACTATTGGGTATTTTAATAGTTGTCCTAACTGACCCAAGGAACTAGTCCATCTGGTCGAGAGACACAGCATGATTACACAGGCTTTGCTTATTATTTCATGCTAATCTGGGCCACAAATTCTACAAACGTATCTAGTCGGCCAACACATGACTAGCACTTTTGGCACCGCCTGAAACTCTTCAAAGGGCTTCGATCCATCGCACATTTATTGCTATTAAAAAGAAAGCATCAAAACAGCAGGTACATCTCTCAGGGGATTCTAGAAAATATGTAAATTATTTAAATGACTGTAGCAGTCCGTTGGGGGGTGGAAACTGGGAGAATTATGTTTTATAAGTACAGTGTTAAATCTTCTTCATTTCTGGGCTTTTTATAAATGGTCGTTTGCCTTTCTTTGTGGTTTAGCACCAGCCTTTCCCAGGAGGGTAACAGTAAAGACTATATCCCTGCAATTTCCATTTAGCATGAATGCCCTAGGGGCAGGATCGATGTCTTTTTGGGAGTGCTTCAGACAGTTAGCACTTAGGGATACATTAGCTTATCTCAAAGGTTCATCATTAAAACGGTTGGAAAAAAGAGAAAGTACCTTTTTGCCTTAAACTTTTTTTTCATTAGTGTTCTCATAATGTTCCACTATTACTACTGCTATTTCTTAAAGAATGTGGTTTTCAGCAAGTTTTTAACCTTTTCCACTCTTTTTCCTTACAGTGTCCTTTTATTGTTGTTGAAATGAAATCACTTATTTCCCTTCTAAGAAAAAGGACTTTAAAAAATTAATGAAGTTATGTTTTTCCACTGTTAACTCAGAGAATAAGATAGTGAGAAATTTCCCAATAATGCTACAGATTAAGTCAAAAATAGGTACGGTGCACTGGGAGGAAATCTAGTCAAATTTAAAGGAGGCCTAAGAAAAGACTTAAAGAATGGAAAACAGCATGGGAAGCAGGAAAGCATCAAGGACAGGGCCACCAAAGGTAGACAGATGTGATGGCCTGTTAGACTAGGAGACATTCTAGAATGAGAAGACCAGACTTTTTTTAAATTAAATAAGTATGCCAGACTAGCAAAAACAGTGTAGGGGATAAAGGACAGTCAGCCTCAAATTTCTGTGGTCATGGAATTTGATACATATGCTACCAGGTTTAGAAAACTAATAAAAAGGCAATTGACAAGCATTAGGTACAATGTTGTAAACTGCCTTAAAATTGAATTCTTACTTTAGCTAAAATAGTAAGTCTGGATGATGAACATGAAGAATTTAATTGGTAACTTGGTAAATGCTGTGAAAGTCAGAAGTACTTGTATATATTGACAAGGAATATTTGGAAAGGAAAATACAATTAGAAGATATTTCTTCAGCCTATCTTCACAAAGCATTCAGCAATACCAGATCTCACAAACCCAATCAAAACATTTCAGTCTGGGCAATGATTTCTTTTGAGTCATGCCATTGAAGGCAGTATTCCAGGGTCTCTTGCAGTCATACCTCAGAAATACTGGCCCCAACTCCTGTGCACACGAGAATTGGGGATAACAGTATAGGAGATATGTCACATGCCAGGTGGCTGAGAGGAGAGTAACAATAGCTAACTTTTGTATAATGTTACTATGAACCAGAGACTTTTTTCAGCACTGCATATAGATGTTAGCTCATCCAGCCCACCTAACAGCTCAGTAAGATATGTTTTTTTATCCTCATTTTCCTAATAAGATAAAACTCCTATAGTTTAGGTGGCTTGCCCATGTTCACACAACTAGTAGGTACCAGAGCTGGGACACAAACCCAGGCATGCTGGCTCCTGGGTGTTTGCTCTTTCCCACTACACTACGTTACTTTTGAAATTTGTCATAACCCTTCCTATAGCAATATATCTCTGGAAGCTAAAGAATAAGGAAGATAATTTTCCTTGGTCCTACTGACTTGTTCTCAGTGCTATTTTTTTATTGACAGGAATAATTAAATGGTTTACTTCAATGACAAATATTCACTAGTACGCATTAATGAGAAGCCTTATTACTAACATTTTTTTCTCCAAAATAAATGTTAAATACTGTGTGAAATGTATGTAAGGTAAGTTAATCCATAGAACAAATGTGTATAATGAGCTAAAACAAATTAAGTGACATTTTATCCACTCGTTTGGGTCAATTACAGTTCTGTATAATTTACCAAAATTATGGGAGAAGTGAAAAACAGACTGGAAAAGCAAACTTGCCTTTATACTGATAAAACATTATGTTTTCCTCTTTCCCCTAATCAAATCTGAGGTTATGTATCAAGCACTCACCATACTTTATAATCTGCGTATTTATTGTTCCTCAAAACCATTCTAATATACAGCTTACAAGAAAGTCTTATCACAGAGGTTGAATGGTGAGGCCCAAGTTTCCATGAGGGAAAATGGCCATCTGGAATAAATAATGTTGACTCCATGTTATTGTCATGGCAATACTAATAAAAACTAATATTAGTAACATCAATAGATGTGAGTTTTTACTACTATTTGCAAGCATTATATAGGTATCACTCCATTTATTTTAACCATACTACCTGACGGATACTATTATTCTCCCCATTTTTTTAGATGAAGGATTTTGTTCAAAATCATACGGATAATAAATGGCAGAGGTGGATTTTGAGCTGGGAAATTTTCCTGGAGGGTAGAGGCACTAAGCACTAAACTCTACTGGGTACTGAATGGTGTGGGCTTTGACACTGACTGACCCGTGCTGGGATCTGGCTGTACCACTTATTAGGTGGTAACCTCAGACAAATCTGAGTGTCTGCTTCCAAATCTATAAAATGAGGATAGTGGTACCTACATTGCAGTGTTGTTATGAATATTAAATTAAATGATGTAAGTAAAGCCTATGACACCTAGGATGTACTCAGTAAATAAAAATACCGCCCATTTACTAAATGCTTATTATATTTCAGACTTTATGCTAAGTAATTTACAAACACTATTTCCTTAATCTTCCATTAACTCCATCAGGTGGCTTCTATTATTTCTACCTTATAAGAAATGGGTTTACAGAAGATATGCAATCAGCCCAAGTGACATAGCTAGTGAGGGGCAGAAGAAATGTAAATCCTGATCCACACTGCTTACATGGCCCTGGGTCACTCCGCCAGGTGATATGAAGTTCATGCTCTCTCACAAGACGGCTGAAACCAATGCTGGGAACCACCAGTGCTGATGTAAATCACAAGTCGGAACTGATATTTTACTAAGCTGACACCTCACTGTTTGCATAAATAGTTCAGTATAAATATCAGTATCTCGGGGCACCTAGGTGGCTCAGTCAGTTGAGTCTCTGACTTCGGCTCAGGTCATGCTATCACAGCTGGTGGGTTCAAGTCCCGCATGTGGCTCTGTGCTGACAGCTCAGAGTCTGGAGCCTACTTTGGATTCTGTGTCTCCCTCTCTCTGCCCCTCCCCCGCTCTCACTCAGTCTCTCTCTCTTTCTCTCAAAAATAAATAAACATTTAAAAAAATTCAAATATCAGTATCTGCTCCCTGCCCACTGCTAGAGACAATTCTCCTTAGGGCCCCCATGCTTCTGCACATCTTACAAAAAGAAGCATTGCTTCCTTTCTTCTGGATGATCTCTTCAGGAATGTTTGCATAACAAATAACTTTTGAAATTAGACATGGTGTTTTCTTCAGGGCAAAAGGAAGATCTGCTTACAGACAGAAAGAGAGAATTAGTGTCTCCCTAACAAAGCCAAGGATAGGCATGCTTACTGCCCACTAGCCAAGATTTGGGTTCCCCAAGTTTAAGGTCCCTCTCCTGTAACATTCACTGCGTGTGCAGGTGTTTCCTGTCCCTCTTCACTTTGCCCTATGGGAACTGGGGTTCTGGGAACCAGCACAAAGAAAACAGCGGCTATCGGGCTACTTCTACCGATACGAATAATAAACTGTCCTTTGACTCTAATCCAGGAGTCATGAAATTGTAGCACGCTAACTTGTTGACTGGCAAGTATGGTAACATCTCCAACCCTTCGGGGTTCTTGAGAACTTTCTTCTCAGCCCACCACACACCCTGGAAATGTGAGCTCAGTGAAAACTAGGTCCTTGTTCTATCGTATTCAGTGTTATCTGGGCAGTCTCTGAAACAGTGCCTGTTCACAGTAGATGCTACATCTGTAGGCTTCTGCACAATTAATTCAATTTTATATTAGACTGTTTTTATATTACTTCTAAAATTAAAATATAATGATTATATTTGATCATCTGTACCAAAAATTCATGTAAGAATGTGGAAGTTTTACCATATGACTCATTATTTAAGAACGTAAGCACACTGTGAATATACTTAACACCACTGACTTCTATACTTAAAATTGGTTAAGATAATAAACTTTATGTGATGTAATTTTTACCACAGTTAAACATTTAAATTTTTTACTAAATAAAGAACTTGAACATGCCCAAGAAGCTATTTTTTTTTTTTTTGGAGGAATCCCTTTAGTATTGCATAGATCTATGCTCACAGCTCTAGCCAATATCACCTGGTGCTGTTATAACGCACACCCTCCCTGTGATCCCTGAGCCTTTTATAATGAGGACTCAGGAACCACTGGCTTCACTAGAAAACTCCCTAGATCCTCCTCAGGGCTGAAATATTCTTCTCTATTTTTCCACTGGTCACCTTGATCAGAACTTAGCTTCCATTCTGCTTTCTGAGGGAAATATGAAATATGGGACATATGGAAAATATGTAATATGAAACACGGAAACTCCTTGTCAAAAGTTCACTAAGCAATGAAGATGCTTCACTCTAAGCAGTGTGCAAAATGAATCAATGCTCACCAGTACTTCACAGCACAGCTATGAACATAAACATAGCTTTGTGAACTGGATCATAACTGTTAGGTAGGAGCCTACAAGGGAAAGGATGTGGACAAAAAGAGATGTGGAAGGGAAGAAACACAAAGAGAATGAAGAGGAGAGAGCTCAAAAAAAGAACCCAGGATAGCAGATTAGCCAGCCAAACAGTTTTATTCCCCTTTCTCAGAGGTATGAATTTATTTACTCTGCTGTAAATGCTAAAATTGATAGACACTTTAAAAAATAAAACTGTCCAACGTAGGCCATTTTCTCACTGAGCTCACATCTCCTTGCCCTAGCTCCACAGCTCGTCCAGCTGCCTCCAGTGACGCTTCCTGTGTAATTCTGCCAGGAATGCCATAAACAACATACCACAGACTGGACGCCTCATAGAACAGAAATTAATTTTATCACCATTCTGGAGGCTGGGAGTCCAAGATCAAGGTGTCAGCATGTTCGGTTTCTTCTGAAGACTTCCTTGCTTGTAGATGGCTACCTCCTCACTGCCCCCTACATGATCACCCCCTGCATCCATGTTGTCTCTGCCTAATCTCTTCTCATTATTAGGACAGCAGTCATACTGAATGAAAGCCCATCCATATGACCTCATTTTTTCCTTAATTAACTCTTTAACGTCCCTGTCTCCAAACACAGATTCTAAGGCACTGAGTGGGGCAGGGGCGGGGGGCGGTGGAGGGGGTCACTGGCGATATTAGGACTTGACCATACGAATCTGGAGGGACACAACTCAACCCATAACATTCTCCATCAGAGTTATCCAGGAGTCCAGGCCTGGGTTTCAGGCAGGAGAAACCTGTGAAACCTAACCCTGCAAATCTAACTACAGGTGAAATGTTTCTCCCCTCCTTTTCTGTTTTCCCCCCTTTTTTCAACTGTAATACATAGACTTGGATTCTTCTCTAGAACTTTACCCCTTTAAACAATTTCCCCCTCCAGAATCTAGCACAGGCAGACTGTCTCTTCTGTGCTGAATACAGTAAATGTAAATAGTCCCCGTCATCTGCAAATGTCACCGGTTTTTCAGTCATCCCTAAATGTAACAGATAGAAACCCAAGTTACTGCATATTTTGTTTATGGCTCTCTTCTAAAATGATTTGGATATTGAATGGTTCATGAGACAATCTGGATATTAAATGGTTCATGTAAGAAAATATTGCAAAATAAAATTTCTGTCTAAATTAATAAATCATTCTGATAGGATAATTTAGATTTGGATTTATTAACAATTAAACTAACTTACAAGACATTTCATGGAACTGAAGATAACAGAGACACAGCTACAGAAATTATATTTGCTATTAACATTAGAATAGCATTTAGGATAGTAGATCCCTAAAGAAAAAAAAAAAAAAAAACAAACAGTTTGCAGGGTTGCCTGGGTGGCTCAGTCAGTTGAGCATCTAACTCGATTTTGGCTCAGGTCATGCATGATTCCAGTGTCATGGGATCGAGCTCCACGTTGGGGCTTAAGATTCTCTCTCTCTCTTATCTGAAAAGAAAGAATGATCTGCAGAAAGAAAATTCTCTCCTTTGCTTCACCAGTCACAAATTAGTAGACAGCTGCTGGAAAAGAAGAAAGATGAAAAGAAATTCTCTCACCAGTTTTGTCAGACTTGTGAAAAGATGTAGGAACTATACACCCTTCTTTTGATATTAGGCTTGCGTCTTTACCCTTCATCTGGATTTTTACCATTTTTGATACTTATCTTATCACAAAAAAAAAAGAAAAGAAAAGATGAGAAAATAAAAGAAAGAAAAGAAAAAGAAATATCTTATCATTTTATAGATGGAAGTATTAAGGAAGAAAATAAAAAGAAATATTTTTTAAGGATAATATAATATGTGTTTGGAATTATATGATAGAGTAAAGATTTTGAAGGATACTAAGTATGTTTAAATGGAGGGGAAGACAAAAAAGATGTGTGAATAACCTATATTCCTTAGTTCCATTGAGTAATCATGCAAAACAGAGAAAGAATAAAGGAGTTATTTTTTATTACTTAAATATTTAAAATTAGTTTTTTAAAGTAGTAGGCATTTCTAAGATAGAAGAGTAATAGTAATCTGTGAAAAATGAGTTGGAGAAAGGGAGTGTGAGGGGAGAGGTTGCAAATGTAAATTTTGGGTTTACTGTCCCTTTGAAGCCACCGTGCCCACAGTCTTTTAAATTAGCTATTTCTACTCCATCAGTAAAATGCTTTTTCCCTTTTCCCTATTTTTTTCTTTCTTTCTATTTCCATCCTTCCTGAAGTGAACTCACCAATGTCCAAGGAGTACAGAGATTTCAAGGAAGACCCAGACAGATCCGCAAGACCACCGCTCTGGTGATCTTAAAGTCTGTACTAGCCCTTATTAGTTTCCTCCTCACCTGGATAATGAATAAAAAAAATATAACCAAGATTAAAACATTATAAAATGTCATTCCCCTTTTACTTCCTTTCTTTTGCTTTTTTTTCTTTTTTTACTTTAAGAAGAAAGTTTTTTAATGTAATTTAATTTATATTTGAGAGACAGGACAGAAGGAGAGGCGGGGGGGCAGAAGGGAGGAACATGGGATGAAGTAGGGTGAAGAAGATAGTGATGCACATCTGAGGAGCAACAACGGAGCTCGAACGCTGTCCACACCCTGAGTGAGATCAAGCCTGAGCTGTGACTCTGCTTTTTTTTTTTTTTTTTTTTTTTTTTTTTTTTTTTTTTATTTCTGGGCACCTCTTTTTGTTTTTTTTTGTTTTTTTTTTGTTTTATTGTTGTTTCATTTTTTTTGTTTTGTTTTTCTGTGTGTTTTCAATTGCATTGTTTGGTGGAATTTTGGCTTTGAGTTTGTTGATGTTGAGTTATTTTTGGGTACAGAGGTGGAGGAGAAGAAGCCTGCATAACAGCAACACACAACTTAACTAGAACAACTGCTTTGCTTCAGATGAACAACCTTTTACATTCAGTTCAAAAGATCTCCCTAGTGTGCAAAAGTCTGCCATTGATTCCTATCTCAATGTAAATTTTCCTGTGCTATTGTTTACTTGAAATATCTTGCTGTTTGTTTCCTACTGTTTGAAAATTAAAAAATGAAAAATAGTTACGAAGATGTATTTTTTTTTCTTTTTGTTTAATTTTTTTTTTTATTTATTTTTTGAGAGGAGAGCCTAGAGAAGATACCAAGAACTGAGGGGCAAAGAAGAGAAAGTGGCTCCAAGGCTCCAACGACCTGAGCAGGACCAGGACCAAGCTGATCAGAACTGCAACAGCGCAACTCCCCTACACTCCATCACACATGAGCCTAGACCCAGAGCTGTACGTCACATGCTCAACTGACTGAGCTGCTCAGGTGCTCCAATTTTTTTTTTTTTTTTTTTTTTTTTTTTTTCTTTAAATGTACTTTTCCAAAGCCCCCAGCAGTTTTGTTCAATACATCCATCTTTCAATTTTGGGGGAATTGACCATACCATTTATGGACTGTTTTCAATGTGTAATTTCTTCCACTTGCTTTGCTTGCTATGGACCCATTGGCCTGAGTTACTATCTTGTACAGAGTAAGAGTAAGGAAAATCAATCAACAACTGCATTCAAGGTACAGGAATCATGAGAACAACAGCCAAACTACCATATATGTTTCATGGATGTTTCACAGTTCTCTCCAGAAACAACTGCTTTGCTTCACAGAATGTATTTTTCTTCTTCCTTTTACATTATCTCAGAACCCACCTCTTCTTATGTCATCCCTGATAATCATACTGTGCAAAAGTCTGCCCATTGATTCCTATCTCAATGTAAATTCTTCCTGTACTACATCTCTTGTTTACTTGAAATATCTTGCTTATAACACAATGTTACAATAATTTTAATCATCAATGAAGCCTGTCAAAAGTAAGAATGACATTAACAAAAATGAAAAAAATGTAAATACACAGAAAGAACTGATGTGAGCAATCCATAAAAGCTCTTCTTTTCTCTGTGAGGCATTTGAAGATATTTTCTTTCTTTTTTTAATTTTTTAATGTTTATTTATTTTTTGAGAGAGAGAGAGAGAGCACAAACAGGGGAGAGGGAGACAAAGAATCCGAAGCAGGCTCCAGGATCTGAGCTGTCACCACAAAGCTGATGCAGGGCACAAACCCATGAACTGTGAGATCATGACCTGAGCTGAAATCAGACGCTTAACCAACTAAGCCACCCAGGCACCCCTGAAGATATTTTCATTTTCACTGTAAATATATAGTTGCCATTTAAAGCAACTATGCCCAAGAGGAGCTGTGGTCTCCACAGATTAAATAGTATTCTCACTCCAGGTGCAGAAGCCAGATTCACACAAACCAACCAAGCAGCCGCACTGCAACCAACTCCAGAAATGACCTTGTTTCCCAACATCACTTCAAGGTGGTATATGGTGAGGGTATAAGACAAAGAACAAGTGTTAAAGTGACGGTGGTCTTAGCCCAAAAGTAAAGCCAAATCTCTTTGAAATGAAAGTTCTTACCCAATGGTATAAAATAGCAGAGTAGAGCCCCTACCATCTCAAAATGCTACCTCTCTCACCACATTCACTGCTACGAGTTCCTTTCCAGTATTCGATTTCAAAACAAAAACAAACAAACAATCAACAAACAAAAAACTTTAACTTTTTATTGCAGTTAAAAAAAATCAAACGTCTATAACTTATTACCCAAGTAATTCATTGCCTAGTTACATGGCAAAGAGTCTCAAATGTAGGCATTTTGTGCTCATCTCTAAAACTCATTCTATTGTCAGTTATTTTATGTACTGGGTGAAGAAAGAAGTCCTTTCACACAGAAGCAAGTTTGTCTGAATCTTGCCTAGAGCTGGTATGTGAGGGCGAAACAGCTCCCCTTCATTCTCATCATGGGGAGGCATTTGGTGTAAGGTCGGTTCATCTGCAACCTAATCCAAAGGTCTCAGTTTCAAACTAAACAGTTTCTTTAAAAGCGAGTTCACAACATGAAACCACAGCATGGTGCCACAGTAGCAGTCCAAGACACTGAAGCAGTGTGGTCTACAATGGAGAACTGGTCGGGGCTGGAAGGAGCCTGAGTCGTCATCCCAGGTCCATATCTGAAAAATGGCTGACCTTGGATAAGTCAGTCACACTGACACCAAGCCTCTCCACAAAAATGATGAAATAATGGAAACTGCCCTCTTAACTTACACTGGTGTTCTAAATAAAACCTTTGGGAAAATAAGTTAAATTCTCAGGAAGAAAGGAACTCCATCAATTCGGGATTCTAATACAATTAACCAGGATATACTGATGTTATTAGACACAGATTAAGCAAATCAAACCATGTACCTGGCACCATCCAGGATACTTTATGAAAGGGGTTATATAGAGTCCTTCAAACTCAAGACAAGTTGAAATGAACTCAAAGTGCCTCAACAGAGTTTAAAGAGTGATAAGTTAAAGTACAATACTTGTGAAAGAATCACATATTCCATCTACCCAGTAGGAACTATACCTCTAAATTCTCCATCAAACAGGCAATTTCCTAACTGGGAGGGACTGAACAGAAAGGAAATTCAGTATATGCTTGATTGCTTTGGAGTTCTTTACATGCAACTCCCCAGTTTCCATGCTGATGTAGTTAAGACATACTCGGCACAGTTTGGTGCCATTTGGGGTTTGAGGGAGCACTCATTAGAGTTACTACACTGTGACATCCAATCCAATATAGCACAAGGAGAATCTACTATACACATGGTGCTTTGGGATGTTTTTCTTGAATAAGATAAGCACAATACAATCTGGCCTAGTGCAAGATTTGACAATCTTTCAGAAGTCAGGGGTGCTACATCGCTGACTAATGGTAATGAGGAAAAAGGGAGTTCAACTAGAAAAAGCATGACAAAGGTCCCGCTGCTCAGAAACACCTCACTAGTTAGAGTTTCATCTGTATTAAACATTCTCCTTTTGAAATACAAATATTCCTTGAGAAGGAGTCACTTTGATCAGCTCAGTTTTGGGCTTGGAATAGATGGGTTCCAAACTGAGAATTTTGCTCAGGAACTGTGGGGTGAGCAGGAAAAGATCATTTGGAATATTAGTCACTTTGGAAACAGTCTGGCCTGAGGAGTGTAATGCATTAGGGACTTGAGAACAGCTGAAGACTGCAAAGAGAGGGCACCAGGCAGAGTAAGGGGCCATGGGAGACGTACTTTGCCAATGTGGCAACATTTTCTAGTACAACCAGCCAGGAGCCACTGAGAATAATTCCCTGTGACTCCTTGGTCCCCAGTCCCATAGGATGTGGACTCTTATTCTGTCGGAAGAACATAAGTTAAGGTTTCAAAGACATGGGCTTGGTTCTCTCACAATGAGCTATCCACATTTCTTCTGTCTGCCTCATCCTATACCTCTGCCACGTAGCATGGTTTAGATTTGCTTCTGCCAGTCTTCCTGCAGTATTTTAAGAATAAGTAATTGAATTTCTTTGTGAACCACATTTGGTGCCAAAATATGAACAATGCTAGCAATTTTAAATAAGTGAAAATTCCATAGGTGACCAAAGTTATTATTTCTTCTAATAAGAATAGGCTGCCTATGTGTATGCTTTTAAGAAATAAGAGTCTTGATGCCTACACATTTAATGTTTCTAAAAATATAAAACTGTCCTATGCACAATAAAAAGCCAAAATAATTTTAGTAGAGATCCAGAACGCTTTCTGAGAAGTTTGAGAATAGGGGAGCAGTAGAATAGGATTGATTACTCCAAGCCAGGTGGACTCCTAAAATAATACGCATTAAGTCATATAATCTCCAAAGCAACCTAAAAGGAAATTGCTATTGGTATGCCCATTTGATAGGTTAGGAGACTGAAACATAAAGAATATCTGCTCCAGGTACCACAGCCAGTAAATACTGAAGCCAGGATTCAAAGCCAGACAATGTGACACAAAAACCCACACTCTACTAGGGGTTGGCAAACTTTTCCCATAAGAGCCAGATAGTAAATATTTTCCAATCTGCAGTCCATATAGCCTCTACCACAGCTACTCAATTTGCCTTGGCAGTGGGAAAGCAGCCACAGACAATATGTAAATAGGCATGACTATATCAATAAAACTTTATTTAAAAAACAGGCAGGTGGATGACTAGATTTGCCCTGGGGCTCTAGGGTGCTGACCCCTGTTCTTAACCATTATATGATACTGCCTTTTGGAATGAATATATAATTTCACTCTGAAAAACTGAAATCATTTGTTTGCTTCTGTATTTGGCACACACTGACCTCTTTGTTACTCTGTCTAGTAGCTCAAGATGATGATACACTGAAAATGTATGTCTCCCTTTTATTAAAGCTTAGGTTTTAGCAGTTGGGATATTTCATAATTTATCGCTCTGAAATAGAAGCACAGAGGCTATCTTTTGTAACTGCACAATCCTCTCAGGCTTTAACGAGTGAGAAAACACACTCTGTTGACTCAAAAAGCTGTCCATGTAGAGCATCCAGCTTGGTTGTTAGGGTGTTTGTTTCTAAAGATCAAGCGACAAGGTAATACAGTCTGATGATCCAGGACACATGTGAGGATAAAGTCTAAGCTGAAAATATTCCCGGAGAACTTAAACTAAGATCAGAGGCATTTTCACCAGGCATGTGGCAAGTTGGAGTTTGGAAAATGTGCTGTCTTGTATGAAATCAGTGTCCCACTGAGTGCCCCACCTTTGACACAGCTGCAATGGGAGGAGGTCAGATTTACAAGTGGTGTTGACCTCGTTGTCTGTCAAGGGAAGTAAAGCAAGTTTGGTTCCACTCTCCATCCCTTAACCTGACAGGGAAAAGGCTTCTGCAAAAAATCATGAAACTGACCCCAGTGGGCTTCCTGCAATTTAGCGTTGTGTATTTGTATCTCCATTCTCTACTACCTCTCCTGCAAAGACGGTTCTATTTCTTTTGCTTGGGTGCCGTACCATATGCCTACGTGTCAGAGAAACCACGCATTAACAATGAAGTGTTCATACTGATAAACCAGCAAAGATGTTGGCTAATATACTTCCCAATTCGCCTGTTCCTAAATCACAATATTAGTACTTAAGCGTTACAGCTAGGTTGACTGTTTCCTTTGCCGTATTCATATTCTGTTCCTCCCTCTCTCCCTCTTTTTCTGTTATTCGCTACCTGGTTACCTTGTTTCTATAGCTACTAATAGCAGAGCTACCCTCGAAACTATAATGGAGTTTGCTTTCTCATTCTTATTTTAAAGAAAATAGAAAATTGAGTACTTTAAAACTTAGTGAATTCCTGCTTTTTAATTGCTCTGGTTCTGATGGAAAATCTACTTCGCTGTACCTGATTTTATATCATTTGAAATGGGGTTGCCATCATATCCACATTTAGATTATGGGGCAAAGTTATCTTTTCTTGAACTGAATTCTGAAAAATAAATAACCATCCTCATTTCCAATAGAGAGCGGGAGAAAATGAAACCCACGTGTATTTGCACAAATCTTTTAGATATCACTCTGAATTAAGAGAAAATGTATGATAGTTTGAATTTGGCAATTACAAATTCCAATTAAATGTTCTTTTTTTTTTAAGTACAACTATATGTATTACAAATAAAAATGTCCCATTTTTGCCTGGAGGGCAGAAAATAGTTTAGCAAATTTATGGTAAAGCAAATTTTTTTCTATCGATCAATCCCTAGAGGGGCATTAACTACTCTTTAGGGAGCTTACTGCAGACGAAGGCATAACAGACGTGCACAAAAGACAGAGTAAGAATGCTGAGACGTGGAGGAGGAAATGGAACACTTTAACATTACATCCTGGTCATACCAAGGTCCATTGACCCTGTATTCATTCCAGATAATTAATTTACAACACATTAAACCTCAATGTGAAGCAGGCTGTTCTGCATCAACTGCATAGGAATAAAAAGTGTTATTGATTTAGGATTTCTATTGTATCGTGTGCTGACAGAAACGACAACAACCGAGTTATATCTCAAAGACAGGACAAACCTCTGTCAAATGACAGAACAGCTAAATAAGTGCACTCGAATACACTGAGCCGGGGTGACACTGCCTGACAGGAGCTCTGTGCCATGAACTAGGAAGGATAATTAGAGCCAACCAAAGCGTCTAATAAATATTGATAAATAAGCACTCTAGAAATCAAATTTGGGGATGTGATAATGATCTTCTTTACAGTAAAGGTCTAAAATAGCCCCCTGCCCTCTGCCAAATCCAACCATTAATATTTATTAAATAAAATATGAGGGTACCATTAATTTTACACAACTGACATGAATCGAAGCTGTCTTCCTCTTGAAGCATAGAAATTATAAGGGTGAGGCCACACAAGCTTGAAGTCATGATGTTTTGAAGATGCTGAAAGAACCAGTCATCAATTTAAAAAGTCAAGTGGCCTCACGAACTAGTATAGCTAGCAGATGCGGGGAAGAATAAAAAATGAGTAATACTGTTTGAGTTCACCTCCTCAGTGACCAAGGGCAAGTCACTGAACTTCTCTGAAGCCACAACAGTCACATCTGTAAAGCAGAAATAATGCCCTCTCTATTTGACTCACAGGGCCAATGACAGGAATAAATGAGACAATACATGGGAAAGTGACAGTAAAGATTATTAGTTCTATTTAAATATGTTATTGAAATGATTTTATTTGTAAATTGATTTTTAAGAAGAATGTAGCAACAAGCACTTCTTTTAAAGGTGATACAAAAAAAAACAAAAACAAAACAAAAAAAATAAAGGTGATACATTCTAAACATGATTTTCTAACATATCACAAATTCTCTTCATTTTTCCTATGTGGTTTATAACACCTTAATTTAGCCTGAAAGGACCTATTTTAGGTCAAAAAAGTAGGACAGGATGGTGATGTACCTATCAGTAACAAAGTTTAAAATGAAGTTCTAAAAATTATTACTTAAAAATTCAGATACCCATTACTCCATGGGTCAAACTGACATGACCTGAGTCCTTTCCTTTCCCTAACTCAAGAGCCTCTATATGTATCAAAGGACTCCACTACATGCAATACCCAACATATTCTTTCTTGTTTTATAAACCGCCTGTCCAAATACCTTTGCCACATCTACAGTAGAATTTTCACATCTACAGTAGAAAGCTGACAGGACCATCTGTAAGTATGTTGATTTCTTACAAGTTCTTCCGATAATAAAAACAGGATTGCAGTAAAACTACACTGTCCACTGTGGCAGACACTAGCCACACATGAGTACATAAATGTAAATTAGTTAAAATTAGAAAATGAAAAATTCAGTTCCTCAGTCACCTTAGCCATATTTCAAGGCCTCAACAGCTATCCGCGGCTGGCTGGTGACCACCATAATGAACAGTGCAGATACAGAACATGTCCACCGTCACAGAGAGTTCTGGCGGTCAGTACTATTATAGAGTCTTTGGAGGCATAACCTCAGATCAGCATCTCCAGGCATTGAGCCTTATCCACTTCACGGCAGTAAAACACTCTTCACTCTTCACTTAGTAACACTGCAAGGTCCTGCTCTTCCAGCTTCTCACAGCCTGAGTTTCTTAGTGGGTATGAGACAATTCAACTGGCTTCTTTTGGGGCGCCTGGGTGGCTCAGTCGGTTAAGTGTCCAACTTCAGCTCAGGTCACGATCTCGAGGTTGTGAGCTCGAGCCCCACGTCAAGTTCTGTGCTGACAGTTCAGAGCCTAGAGCCTGCTTCTGATTCTGTCTCCCTATCTCTCTGCTCCTCCCCTGCTCATGCTCGTGCTCTCTCTCTGTCTCTCTCCTTCTCTCTCAAAAATTAGTAAACATTAAAATTTTTTTTTTAATTTTGTCTTATTTTGTTTCTGCTGCCATTCTCAGCACTTGATTAAAGAAGCATGGTTATGAGGGTAGTAACATTTATGCAATGAGAAAAAACTAGAAATAAAAAGAGTAAAGTTGAGGAAATAAAGAGTCTTCCTAGGCTTTCTGGGACCTACCTTCTTAACGGGATCCTTAAATCTAGGTGATTTCTCTTTTTTTGTTTAAATAAATTTCATTTAGTGGGTAAAGTGCTATGTCCAATTTTCTAACAAACTCAGTGGAATCACAGAGAAATTTTAAAACTTGCAGAAAGATAAGTCAACATATGGTCAACGCAGCTGAGAGGACAGGCTCATTAAAGTACCTATTAGTCCATAAAACTAACGAAAGCATGGCTGTTGGCATAACCAGAGTGAACAATTTAAGGGTGAGCAGAAGACAGCTAGCATTTACGAAACACTATGCATTCACAGTAACCCTACAAAGTAGGTAGAATAAATCCTATTAATAGAGCAGAAAACTGATGTTTAGAGTATAATTTTCCCAAAGTTACACAGCTATTAAATGATGTATATATCATTTAAATCTACATCTATCTAGCTTCAGGGATCTTATTTTCTTCCATAAAACTTTAAAGACCTCCAAAAAGAATAGTATTGTCAATAAATTATGTGATTCCTGCCTCCTAATCATGGATAAAATCAAGACTTAAGACTTTCCTCAGAGGGCAGTTGGCAAAGAACGAAATAATAGTAAATTCTATCCAACCTGAAGCATATGAAGAAAAAGACTGGGCGGGGGGGGGGGGGGGGGGGAGAACTTAACAAAGCCTCAATAATCTGTGGAGTAACATTAAGTGATCTCATAAATAGATAAATGGAATTCCAGAAAAAGAAGGGGAACAAAAAATATATTTGATGATATAGTCGCAGAATGTTTTTTTTTATAAATTTGATGAACACCATAAATCCACAGAACCAAGAACCTCAATGAACTCCAAGCAGGATAAACAAACAAAAAAACACCAAGGCACATGATATTCAAATTGCTGAAAACCAGTGATAGTACCTTAAAAACAGAAATAGGAAAAGAAAGACATGTTACATACAAGAGAACAAAGATAAAAAATAATCTCACTTTGCTCATCAGAAACAATGCAAGCTAGAGGATAATGAAACGACATATTTAAAATAGTGAATTAAAAAAAAGAAGTCAACCTACTGTTCTATATCCAGAAAAAATACCCTTCAAAAATGACCAGCATGGGAAAATCTTCATGACATTAAATTTGACAATTATCTCATGAATGTAACATCAAAAGCACAGGCAACAAAAGATAAAAGAGACAAACTGGACTTCATAAAAATTAAACACTTTTATGTACCAACAGATACTACCAAGAAAGTAAAAAATAACCTATTGAATGAGCAAAAAATATTTGTAAATTACTTGTCTGATAAGAGATTAATATTAACGTATAAAGAACCCCTACAACCCAAAAACAAAATACAAACAACCCAATTCAAAAATAGGCAAAGGACATGAATACACATTCTGCCAAAGAAGATATGCAAATGGCCAATAACTACATTAAAAGATACTCAAATTTCATTCATCATTAAGACAATACAAATCAAAACCACTCTGAGATATCACTTCACCTTCTCAGATGGCTATGATTTTTTAAAACTGGAAAATAACATGTGCATGCAAGGACATGAAGACATTGGAATACTGTTCATTGCTAGTGGGAATATCAAATGATATAGCTGCTACAGACAAGTTTGGCAATTTCTCAAAAGGTTAAACAGAAATATCACATGACCCAGCATTTCCACTCCTAGGTATATATCCAAACAAATTGAAAGCAGAGAAATAAACAGGTATTTGTATACCAAATTTTGCAGTAGTGTTATCCACCAAAGCCAAAAGGTAGAAACAACCCAACAGATCCATCCATCAACAGATGCATGGATAAACAAAACGTGGTCTATGTATACAATAGCATGTTATTCGGCCATAAAAAGGAACGAAATTTTGATAGGTGCTACAACATGGATGGATCTTGAGAATATTATGCTTAACTAAATAAGTCAGACACTGTGTATTGATATTGATGATTCCACCTACATGAGATACCTAGAATAGGCAAGTTCATGGACACAGAAAGTAGTACTGAGGTTACCAGAGACTGGGGGAAGAACAGAGGGTAAGTTATTATTTAACATGTACAGAGTTTTGTTGGGGATGATAAAATGGTTTGAGTGTAGACAGTGGGTGATGTTACACAACACTATGGCTGTATTTAATGGCACTGAACTGTACACTTATAAATGATTTAAGTGATAAATATTACGGTACATATATTTTACCACCAAAAAAAAGAAAAATGTGACAAAATAAAACAATTTAGATGAGCAAAAAGAAGTAAAAAAATCAGTTATGATCCCCTCATCTAAAGATAGCCAGTTACAGTTTGATGTAAAATATTTACTTTTTTAATTCACAGTTATAGGTTTAACAACAAAAATAAAAACATACACCATAAGACATTGGGAGAAGAAAGTAGAAGAACTGATTCCAATGCCTCATCTCCCGCCACCCTGGTTTCTATTTCATGGTCCAGCAATGTCCATGAGCTTTATAGTACACTCACTTTCCACTCACTTTCTCACTCATTATTGCTCTTCTCGATCTGTATACACTAGCTGTCTCCATTTCCTCACTTTACAATTCACTCCTCACTCTTGTCAATTAGGTTTTAGCCTTACCAAACGTATTCTTAATAAGATAATGTCTTGGGTGGATTCCCCAGAAGCAGATCCTGAGATGGGTATTCTTGTGCAAATGATTTATTCATGGGATGCTCTCAGAAAAATGGAGTGAGAGAAGCATAATTGGGCAGAAGGGGAAAAGTCTAAGCAAGAATGTCATCTCAACTGGAGGCTAGCTTTAGCCAAATCCACAGGGAGTTCTATGAATTGCCCCACAGAGGCAAAAGAGATGGACTTGTCTACCTCCACGTCAGTTAGTCATTGGTGGTAAGCTGCATAAAGAGTGGAACTGGGGAGTGGCTTACTGGAGCTGACTTGTGTGGTGTGTGAGGACCAATTTTTAAATTTCTTAAAATTTTGCAAACTGGTTGTTAAACACAGCTACTATTAAAAATTAAATTATATAAATTTACAATTAAAGTATATTAAAAACAAAGGTAATAAGTACTCAAAATGCATCACTTCCTAATTATGTTGCTATATTTTATCCATGTTCTTGAAGTTAATCACATCTATTATATGCTGTAGGTAGAACTACTATATAATGGTATGTTAATGAACATCTCTTTCCAATTCCAGGTTCACAACATCACATTGGTAGCACTAAATCAGTCACGATGAGAGTATTTATGTACAAGTTGACAGACACTACAAATTAGGGCTTGGTTTACTGTTTTTTAATCAAGTAACCTTAAGGTGATGGAGAAAACCTTAATGAAGTAACCATTACATTGTGAATAGCACAAAAAAAGTTAAGGAAATACTTTTGGATGTATGTGAAAACTACTATCTGATTCAATAAAGAAGCCATTCATGCCATTGGCAAATGAGTGAAATCCTGCATACATACCTGCTGTTTCATTTCCATACTACTCATTAACATAAACACAAATATCAACCAGCATTTATGTAACTGCATTTGTCAGTCATTTGAATACATAGACATTGGCTATGAATACAAAAGTTTGGTGGAAAGAAAAGAAGAAAGAAAACAAAAAGGAAAGCACTCCATAAAAATCAATTAGCTATATAGAATTTGGAATAAAGAATATTTGACATTTGATTATTATTGTATACTACATGCTTTTTACATCAGTAAAATTTATAATAAAACTAGACAGATAGATGGACACAGGCAGATAGAGGCATAAATTTCTTTTCCAGAAAGCTGAGTGTTAAACATTTGCAAACATACTATGGAGGAAGAGGTGGGGAATGCAACTCCCTCCATTTGGACAAGGGCAATTCTTCAGAAAGGGCAAATTGTGAGCAAAACATCTCAGAGTATCAGGAGCATAGATGCAACAGCCTGGTAGAAAGAATCTAGACAGGATGAGATGTTCCTTGACCTACGGGCTATGTCCCCATAAACCCATCAAAAGCTAAAAATATCTAAATTGAAAATGCATTTAGTACACCAAACCTACCAAACATCATAGCTTAGCTTAGCCTACTTTAAATGTGCTCAGAACATTTACATCAGCTGACAGTTGGCACAATCAGCTAACACAAAGCCTGGCTGATAATAAAGTGTTGCATAGGTCATGTAATTTATTGAGTATTATACTGAAAGTGAAACACAGAGGGTTATATGGGTACAGAATGGTTGTGTGTCTACTGTTTACCCTAACAACTGTGTGGCTAACTGGGGGATGGGACTTGCTGCCCAGCATCACAAGAGAGCATCTTACCACATATCGCTAGCCCAAGAATAGAGCAAATTTTCAAAGTACGGTTTCTACTGAATGTATACCACTTTTGCACTATTATAAAGTTGAAAATTTGCCAGACCATCATAAGTCAGGGATCATCTGTAGATGGCTAATGGCCTCTCTGTTGTTAAGCACAACAGACTCATGATTTTCAACCACTTTGCACCAAATGGAGGAAGTTGCATTCTCTACAGTAGCTGATGGCTGACCTTTCCCTTCTCCTTTAAACAGACTTCTTTTAGATCTCTTGACATTACATCCTCATAGCTTTCCTCCTAACTCTTTGGCCTATTTTCTCCACACTCCTTTGTCTTCTCCTCCTCCATTAATTGTTGGAGCTCATGCAGCTCAAAGGCCTCTTTTCTTCTCATTCCACATTCTCTTGTAGGCCTCCTAATCTACCCCAGGCTTCATGTACTAGAGGAACTGCAATGGCTGCTAAATGCCTATTTTCAACGCAGGTTTTTCTTCTGAGGCCCAGACCCATGTCTCCTATTGTCTATTCAAACAACTCCACTTGGATATTTCAAAGGTGTTCCAGTCTTCATATGCCCACAAATCAAAGCCTGATTCCAACCCTCCAAAAGTATTTTTCTTCTTCTTCCTCCAGTATTCCATATCTTAGCAAATGGCATTACAATTCACCCAGTTACTTGTGCCAGACATCTGGAAACTATCCTTCACGTCTTCCCAACACCTTTCCTATGCCCCCACCAGCAAATGTTATTTCTATACATTTCCTGAATTTGTCACTTCTACATTCACACTGTAATCTCTTACTCAAGACAGGCTGCTCTCCCTGACAAGTAGGCTTCACCTCCACTCTTTTCGCTGCTACTGGGGCCCTGAAGTCTGTGACGCTAATTTGGTCCGATGCCGAGGCAGCCCACCCTAATCCCTTAACCACAGGGCTCTACGTGGGCTATATATGGGTTATAATAAGCTTTCCCTCTGCATCATCTCCACTTTCCCCTGAATGGTCACCCACATAATCACTTTGGTGCCAAGGCCTTCTACAAAGCAGTCTCTTCTTCAAGTCCCACACTTAAGATTCAGCAAAATTTTCTGTGGGAGTTCCTCTAGACCTCTATCTCCTTTCTCCTGACTTAAACTGAGAGAACATTTAGGATAGATGTGTCTCAACCCCAAACACTCCTATCTGCATTGCCATTCTTCCTCCCACCATTTACAAGGGCAGGGACAGAGAAGGTTCTCTGCTCTTCTTCTTGTATGCCAAAGAAATGCAAATTAAAACAAATAACTACTTTTTTCCCTAACAAAATAGCAAATTAGTTTTATTTGAAAATACTCAGGGATAATGAGAATGAGGTGAAATAAATATTTTCAGACAGCATGGACAGGAGTGTAATTTGATACTGTCTCTCTTTGGGGGAAATACCTGGCAATATGCATCTTTCACTCAAATGCAGTAATTCTACTTCTGTGAATACATTTTTAAAACTACAAAATACAGATGAAGATATAGGCACAATAATACTCATCAGGATGTCATTTACAAAATCCAAAATTTTAAATGACCTAAATCTCAACCAATAGGAAATTGGTAACATAGCATATGGTACATATGTATGGGGAAATATGATGGCTGTTTGAAACCTGGAATTGCTTATATTGTAACAGCTAGAAAGACAGGATCACACTTTTTTCAAAAATTCTATATGCTATATGATCTCAACTAAATAAAAAAAACATCTGAAAATGTTGTAAGTCAATACAACAAAACGTTACTCCTAAGAGGGAAGCTTATGCTTTTCTTTCTTCCACATCATACTGTCTTATAATTTTCATTTTTACTACTTTCCATTTACTCATTCAACATACTATTGAGCATAATTATATGCTATTATTCATCATTCTCGACATTGGGGATACTGCAATGGAAAAAGAAAACAGATGAAATCCCTACTTTCATGGAGCTTTGCCTGTTTAAGATAAACAAAAATTAGAATATATAGTATATATATACTACAACAGATAGAAAGTTATTAAATGTTGGAGAGAAAAAAATCAGCAAAAAGTAGGGATTGAGAGTGCTAACAAGAGGGTGAAGAGTGTGATTTTAAACAGGACAGTCAGGGCAGCAGTCGGGGCAGCCTCACTGGGATGGTGACATTTGAGCACAGACCTTAAGGAGATGAGGACAAAGCCATGTGAGGTCTGGGGAAGTGTTGCTGGCAGAGGAAATAGCAGGTACAAAGGCTCTGGGGTGGGAGTGTGCCTGGAGTGCTCAAAGAACAACAAAGGGGCCAGTGGGGCCAGAGCAAATAATCATGGCATTCTTTTATACTGAGTTAGAGATAAATATTTCTGAAAAATAAAATATAAAGGTATATCTGTATCAGTGCAGATACTTAATATATGAAAGCAGAGTAAGAAAACCTGCATCTAGTGAAATTGATTATATGGAGGTTCTGTTTATTTTCATTTTTCTACTTGTTTTCCAATGACTCAATTCAAAAATTGAAATTGGAATTATTATAAATTCCAAACACAAGATTTTGCTTGTAAAAGCAGGTTTTATAAAATACTCTTACTGTAAAAAGACATTACATGTCCCTCAAAAGATAATGTAATGTAATAAAGTAACTCAATGAAATATTAGACTACAGTTAAAAGCAATCAAAATGGACACATCACAAAAGCATAACGTTGACTGAAAAGAATTTACTGGACAATATGTACAGCAATATGCCATTAATGTAACTTATTAAGCATGAATAAAACAGTGATATACTATATGTCATTAATGGAGGCACACAGGTGTGTAATGTTATACAAAACAAATAGGTAACATACCACACACAAGTGACCATTGTTACCCAAAGAGGTGGTAGGAGAAAAAATTGGAAAAGGTCAAAAGGAAGATTCAAGATGGGAAGAAAACACGGCAAAACATTAGTTGTTGTTAATGTGAGGTGGAAACAAGGGTGCTTGTTCTAGAATTCTTTGTACTTTTTAGTATTTTTTTAAATTTTTCTTATAAAGGAAGGAAGGAAGGAAGAAAAATGAAGGAGGAAGGAAGGAGGAAGGAAGGGAGGGAGGGAAGGAGGAAGAAGGAAGGAAGGAAGGAGGAAAGGTGGGGGAAGGGAGGCTGGGGAGGTAAGGGAAGGGAGGCCTATTTTCCACATCTGAGGTAGTCAAGTGTATTAAAATCAACAAATGTTCAGTGACCACCTATGAACCACAGACACTGTTTCTGGGGCGAAGTGTACCAAAATTAATGAGACACAGGCCCTTCCCTGGAGAAGTTTCCTGGCGAAGTCTGGTAAGCACACAAGTATGATTAAAAAAGTTTTTTTTAATTTCAATAAAAACCCTCTAATTGCTAGTGCCTTATTCTAGATAAATTATCACTGATAATAGCTAAATTTCATTGTCATTAAGTATTCTAATTTAACTAGGGATACCTGCTAAAAATAGGTACATTGACATCAAATAGGAAGAAGCCAAAGAAGCCCACAATCATAAGCATGAAGAGGGGAGGGGTCCATTGCCACTAATGCCCCATTGTGAATGACCATAATCAAATCTCAGTTAGTTGGGCTGTTTCATCTGCAAATCAAAAAAAAAACAAAAACAAAAACAAAAAACAAAAAACCTAACTCCAACTTACTTAATCAAAGTTCACATATTAAAAAGTCCAGATATAGTTCTAGCTTTCAGTTCTAACTAGAGTCAGGTCTGTATCCAGATGCTCAAGCAATATCACCTAGAATCAATCAATCTCTTTTTTCTTTTCTCTTTTCTCTCTTCTTTTCTTTTTCTTTTCCTTTTCTTTTCTTTCTTCCTTTCCTTTTCTTTCCTTCTCTTTCTTTTCTTTCTTTCTTTGTTTCTTTCCTTCCTTCCTTCCTTCCTTCTTTCCTTCCTTCCTTCCTTCCTTCCTTCCTTCCTTCCTTCCTTCCTTCCTTCCTTCCTTCCTTCCTTCCTTCCTTCCTTCCTTCCTTCCTTCCTTCCTTCCTTCCTTCCTTCCTTCCTTCTCATTCTCGGTCTGCAAACACTTGGATCTGCCATCTTTTGCAATGGCAAATATCTCAGGCAGGTCCTCCATGTAAAGTGAGAAAATGGTCACCAGCAACTCCAGCTAAAGAGAACACTTCATACACCAGTTCCACACTGATACTCACTAGCTCCTATTGAACTGGCTTTGGAAAGTGTCTACCACTGTAGCCAAGAGATATCATCACCTCCACAGAAACCCCATCAACTAAGAGTAAAAGAGAGGTCATTTTCCAAAGAAAAATAAATGGTGTAGGCAAAAACAAAAGTAGACACATGAAAAAGGGTTTACAAAATATTTTGTCATTAAGTTGTGGTAATAATAATATTAACAATATCAAGCTCTGTGCTAAGCAGACTACAAACATTATCTCATCTCGAGCACATAACATCCTGTGAAGTAGATACTCAGTATATACTGACTTTAAAATTGAACAAATCAAATCTTGAGGCAGTTAAATTGCCCAAAATCGCCCCCATTAAGTAGCAGGAACAGAACTGGCACCCAGATGGTAGATTAATCATTACTTTCAAAAGATCAAATGATTCCAAATGAATTCTATATATATTTGCTTTTAAAGATGATTATAATCCAGACCAAGAAAGATACTTTGAAAATGCTTAAATAATAAATCCAGTTCCAGTTAGTAACTCTCTTCCAACTGCCATACTAACCTCTCTCCATTTTCCGACTATCCTCTTTCTTAGCAATCCCTCCTCTTTCCATTCCATGCTGCATATAAAGGAAGCTGACACAACCTCAAATATCAATAATCCAACTCAATGCAGTAAATATGTATAAAGTGCTACTATGTGCAAGACTCCAGATCTCAAACTTGAAAATACAGTCTTTATGTTAGGGAGTCCACAGTTTAGGACTAAAGACAGACGTATCTCCCTATCTCTCATTCTTACCTGTATCTCTCCTTTTCTGTCTCTTTATTCCTTTTTTTCCTCAGGTTGAGGAAGCAAAGAGTAAGAACCAAAGTCCACCCAGTTCTCCACTAGCCAAGCCTTATACCCTGGCCCAAAGCTCTACCAGCCCAGAAGAAGGGAAGACTTTTTCTAAAAAAAAAAGTTTTAAACAAGGGTGCCATATATAGTAAGAAAGGTTTTCTTGGGGCACCTGGGTGGCTCAGTTGGTTAAGCCTCCAACTTCAGCTCAGGTCATGATCTCACAGTTTAGGAGATTAAGCCCCACATAGGCCTCTGCACTGACAGAAGGGAACCTGCTTGGGATTCTCTCTCATTTTCTCTCTCTCTCTCTCTCTCTCTCTCTCTCTCTCTCTCTCTCTCTCCCTCCCTCCCTCCCTCCCTCCCTGCCTCCCTCTCTCTCTGGCCTTCCCCCACTTGTACTTTCTCTCTCAAAATAAATAAACTTTAGAAAGAAGTTATTTAAAAAAAAAAAGGTTTTCTTTCCCTCCTTCTGTCCTTCCTTTATGCTTGCTTCCATCATTATGGGCCATTATCTGTCTAGGTGTTAGGTATACAATGGCAACCAAAGCAGGGTTTCTATACTCATGAATTTAAAGCCTAATGGAAAATGTCAATCAATAAAGTATTTTATGAGAAGAAAATACAGTAATATAAATATGTTTTTAAAAAGGAGCATGGAAAGAGTAATTAACTGAACCTGAAGAGAAAGAGGAAGAGAGTGGTCAGAGGAATGCATTTCTGAGCTGGGTTTAAAACGTCTATTGGACCTTGCTGAGCAGACAAGAGAGAAAAGCAACCAGGCATTAAAAATAGAATACACAAGGGCTCAGAGGTGCGAAACACCACTGTAAGTCATATTTGCTCTGGTATTAGTGGAATTTTCTACCTCAATCTGCAATTGACCTCAAAGTGGTCCCATAGACTAAAATCAGCTTTGAATAAAGATTCTAACTATATTATTTTCCAAATCCAGGCAGTAAAAATCATTCATGTAGCATCAGTAAGCTACATTTTCAACTAGAATCTACCTCTACAAAGGCAAAATTATATGGCATTAGAATTTGCTCATGATCCAAAACCAGGCAGGCGTCAAGAAAAAAAGTGGAACAATTTCATTTCAAAACAGAAAAAAAAATAGATATCATTTAAATTTAAAAAAAGAAAAGGAAGCACCTCCTTTCTTTGCACCTCATCCTCAATCTATACTCCTAATTTTACCCAGACAAGTGCAGCCAGGCTTCCCTGCTCTCTTATTGTGTGGAGATGGCTTTGGCAAACAGATCTCTGTGCATCTGAGCAAAGCACGGGTGGGGATTATTGACCACATTTGTTGATGGGTCTGTTCAACTCTACTGAGAAATGTTTGCTTAGGAAAGAGCCAGGATGGTGCCAATACAAAAGCTAACCCACCCATTTCTTCATACGACGTGTTGGTCTTCATGAAGTGTGGTCTGAGGTCATTTGTGGGCCACCAGAGAGAATGAATGCATGGCTGATTTTATGAGGCCTGCCAAGAGATAAGGAGCAGGCTGCAGCTTTAACTGCTACAAGGTCAAATACTTGACCAAAAGTGAAAACAAAAATGAAGGAAGCAGGATGTTGCAAATGACAGGGAAAAAAAAAAGAGAGAAACAGAGAGACAGAGACGAAAGGATCTCTTAAAATCATACAACATAAGGAATGCAACTGAAAAATAATCATACTAAGGTCGCTTTGTGAATCTTTGTGTAGTTGCTATTCTTTCTTTTTATGATCATCTCAAGTAACTAAGTACATATGGCATGTTTGTAAGTAAAGCAGTCGATGAAGTCAGTTACACCTCTGCATTTATTACCGTGCCCCTGAGTATTATTAACTTTTACACTCCCCATAAAATATAATTTATCACTTAAATAATTTGCTTTGTGTCAGGGTTCAGTGTGCTCCAGTGCTTTCCTGCTCATTAAATGAGATATTTTTACTTAATGAGCCAAGGATGTCCTTTGTATTTAACATTTGAATTGATTTCTAACACTTCATTTTTATAATAGTTTGGTATGTGATTCTAAAAAATGTGGGTTTCATTTCACAATGTCAAAGGAAAACAATACAGAAAATTGTTAAATATATGTGGAATTTAGGTGATAAATGGTTTTATCCTTAACTAACTATAAAGACTGAGTGAACAAAAATCATGAAAGTATGCAATCATAAAATAATGATTTTTTACACTAGTGAGCAAATCATGGAATTTGGGAACTGAAGTATCTATCAATTGTTCAAAACAAAACTTCACTCTAAGCCACACAGAAAAAAAGTTATCACCTGATGTGAAATAGAAAGTCTTAAGTCAAAGCTGCTGTGGTTGACTGAGCACCGTGGGATTGTTTTCAACATGTAGAGCTACTATGTTCTGATTCAAGATTGTCTACATGACAAAAATGACTGGCTGCTTGGACATTTCTTTTCATTTAACAAACCAAAGCTTGAGAATTGAAGTCCCATGTTTCCTAAGTCATTTGCAAGTCATTCAGTATTCTATCGGAACACAGTCTGTCCGGCCCCTCCGCTTTTGCCAGCCCGACTCGGGGGCTCTGCTTGGCCGGCGAACCGCCCCTCCGCCCCGGCTCCCTCCCGCCAGTCCGTGGAGCTCGCACCGCCTCGCCGCCCTTCCTACCCTCTTCCGTGGGCCTCTGGTCTGCGCTTGACTCCGGAGACTCCCTTCTGCTAATCCTCTGGCGGTTTTCTGGGTTCTTTAGGCAGGTGTAGGTGGAATCGAAGTGATCGGCAGGACGCGCTGTGAGCCCCGCGTCCTCCTACGCCGCCATCTTCCTTCTGAATGCAAGTCATTCAGTATTCTAAACAACTGTAGATACTTACTGTCACCAGACAGGGGAAGAGGGGAAAAAAAGGGTTTTTGATCTGAGTACTACGAACAAAAGTATTATATTAGCCCAAATTATTTATAATTCACAATATATTCCTATGTGTATCTTGATGTAAAGCTTCTAATTTAAAATTTTTTTTTTCAACGTTTTTTATTTATTTTTGGGACAGAGAGAGACAGAGCATGATCGGGGGAGGGGCAGAGAGAGAGGGAGACACAGAATCGGAAACAGGCTCCAGGCTCCGAGCCATCAGCCCAGAGCCTGACGCGGGGCTCGAACTCACGGACCGCGAGATCGTGACCTGGCTGAAGTCGGACGCTTAACCGACTGCGCCACCCAGGCGCCCCTGAAGCTTCTAATTTTAGATAACAGCACACTGGATTTTTCATTTATTAAGATTTATTTTATCCTTTAAATAGGTATGAATATATCACTACAATATATATCGCATCATATGTATATATCTTTATATATAGTATAGCATCATTAAGGAAAGCAGGATTTAAATGATTTGAGAACAAAACAGTCAAATGCCCATTTTCATTTTACAGCTTAGAGAACTTGAGCATTCTTCTCTTGTTTCTCACTCAGCATTGTCTCTCATTCTATATCCCTTGCCTATTTTTTCAGATCCATGAAAATGGAGTGTCATTCTGATTGTCTGTGATGACTAAACACCAGATGGATAAGACCTTGAAACATTAGTACCAAATCTGCCAATAAACATTTCCATGGTCAAATAAGCTTGGGAACTAATGCCTATTTTAGTCTTCACTTGTAGATTCACACAGCACACTAGCATTTTTAAAACTATGGGAGATCCTGCAGAGAAAAACTTGTTTATTCCAGAGTTTCTCAAACTTACTAGACTATGGAAACTTTTGGTCCAAAAACACTTTGAAGAATCCCTTTCATCTAGGGTTTCTTCATCTAGGGTTTCATCTAGGGTTTCTTTCATCTAGGGTTTCTTATCAATTAATTAAATAACCAGTTGGTTCAGTGACTGAGTTTGTTTTTTAGAAAACATCCTTCCCCATGCCCGATATCCCAGTCCCCAGGGCAGCCATTTACAATTCTGAATATTGGTTGCCTTTCAGATTGTATTTATGTGTATGGCGCCCACTGGAGTTGCATCATATAGGACCTATGGATTGTGTGCCTCCATCCCCATATTTGACCTCTCTAAACCCTGAGGTTTGCAGCATATAGACAGTATCTATTCCATATGTAAGACAGGAAAAATCAGTTTAAATATTTCACTAGAGAAATAAAGTATTAATCAACTGAAAAGTAAGTGTGACTTGGAGAAAAGTTTACATTATGAAATATTTCAAAGAAATGCAAATTCATTATTTGAAAGAACATGGTACCTTTGGAACCAATGCCCTGGAAGATCTAACTTTAATAATGCAATAGTAATTATTAGTACAAAACTATTTTCAATTAATTTATTAAAAGTATTATTCATTTAAAAAATTACCCCAAGTCCTAATGCAGTATTAATTCCAAGTTCACATAATCCAAAATAATAAAAATTGAGTAAATCTTGATAACTTGGGCCAAAATAGATATTTAAAAACAAACAAACAAACAAACAAAAAAAAAACAGGGCATTTGTAAATTACTTGATTCACTTAAAAAACTGATTCACACATTGATGATGGCTTCCGTCATGGATGAATCACACTTCCATACAAATAGAGGCAATGAACAAGAGTTTACATGAGTATGTGGTACTGTAATTCTGCAAAATGAAGATTGGTCCAGAAAGATCTTTGTCACTTAACATATCTGAAATTCAATCCCACCAAATAATTACAACTTGTTTATTTCATTCTAATATGTTCAGAATCTTTAAAATGTTAAATACATTTTAGTTTTATATCTAGAAAAAGTACTATTTTTTAAAAAAAAAGAAGTACTATAAATTGATGTCATTGGAAAAGCCCTTACCCTGTAAGATGCTCCTGCCCATAAAGGCAGCCTTACCTCCTCCCCGTCTTTAATCTCTTTGTCCTCCAGCAAAACCTACCCACATCTAGGAAGCTTTTCTTGACCAACTTCTCCTGCTCCCAGCTAGATTCAGTGCCCAACCTCTATCTCAGTAATATCTCGTGTACCACCTCTATTATTTCACTTCCCCTATTTTATCATGATGATCTCTTTACTTGTTCATAAATTTGAGCTGTGGAAGTCAAAAAATGGTGACCAAAGGCAAAACTCTAATAAGCTAAGTTAATGTGCAATATTCTAGTTTGGATAAAATAATCAAAGGAACCTGGTGATGACAGTATTTTATGGAATGGAATGGAGAGGATGTGGGAGGGTTTTGTCTCTCTGGAGGTTTTTATTTTGTTTGCCTTTTTTTTTTTTTTAAGTAGGCTCTACACTCCGGGCACAGCCCAACATGGAACTTGAATTCAGGACCCCGAGATCAAGAGTTGGATGCTTAACCAACTGAGCCACCCAGGCACCTCATTTATTTTATTTAAATTTTTTTTTAATGTTTACTTTTGAGAGAGAAAGTGACAGAGTGCTAGTAGGGGAGGCACAGAGAGAGAGGGAGACACAGAATCCAAAACAGGATCCGGAGTTCAAGATGTCAGCACAGATCTCAACGCAGGGCTCAAACTCACAAACCCTGAGATCATGACCTAAGCCGAAGTTGGACACTTAACCGTCCAAAATAGTTTATTTAAACTATTTTAAATTTAGGTAAATGCTATACTCATTTTTTTCCAGAATGGTTTCTCTTTAGTTGTACTTTAAGTCAAAGACAGGAGTTTGATAAAATTCTCAAGCTCCTTTAAGAATATAAGATGCTACTCCCTGCCTTCAAGGCCTCTCCACATCTCACAGGCTTTCTTGCATTACTGTAATAGGACTTTTCCATGAGAAAGAAGCTAGTGCTAATTTAAGTTCTCTACATTGTCTTTACAAAGGAGGCCTATTGTGATACTTTACTGACTCAAGATCTTCTTGCACTGGTCCCCAAGGGCTCTCAATATCACTATTTTTGTCTCCTTATGAGGAAATCCAACATATTTAGTATCTCAAACTAAAAAAAGAAAACCATGTACAAACACATTTGCTTGAAACAGTGTGGCCAATTTAGGCCCTTGGAGAAGACAGGAGGCCTAGAAAGCAGAACATACTTCATACTTCATACTTCAGAACAGTCTTCTCTGTGACAGAAGTCGTTCCTTTCTAGAAATGGCCTCTTTTCTGAATCCTGACTAGAAGCAGTACCTGAGCAGAAGCAGGTTTCCTAACCTGGCTATGATATCTTTCCTTAAGCCCTTATTTTAGTGGATATGACGTGGAGGAGGGGGGAGTTCCTAGCTATTTTAGCTATCATCACAAGCCTCCTATTAAAACTAGAGCTTTGTTATTACTATACCTTTCTTCTGGTGTTTCATGAAAGAAAGAAAAGAAAGAGAAAGAAAGAAAGAAAGAAAGAAAGAAAGAAAGAAAGAAAGAAAGAAAGAAAGAAAGAAAGAAAGAAAGAAAGAAAGAAAGAAAGAAAGAAAGAAAGAAAGAAAGAAAAAAGAACTAAGTCCCTGTGGTATTTCTTATTTATTGAAGGTGTAACTTGCAGTTTGCCCAGCCCCACAGCTGGGAAAGGGCACAGGCATTTTACTTTATCAGAGCAAATACTCATCAGAAAACGCAAGTGAGAGTTGAAGCCGGGCCTTCCACTTTCAACCATCAGCAAGTTCTCCACCCCACCTACACGGAGCTTTCACTGAAGGAGCTGGATGAGGCCCATCCTGCTCCTGCACACCCACCACCACAGCGTAACTTTTGTGCCGTTACCTTTGGCACAGCTGCTTGAAATAACACTGTAGCTCTTCCAGTAAGAGTGAATGTGGACATATCTTGGCAGAACTGCACCAAGAGAGTGCAAGAGAGGTGGTGAGGTACCTCCAGCGAGAGAGGTAGTGAGGTACCTCCAGCTAGGAAAAGCTAGACAATATTGCACCGGCAACCACCTCTGCCAGAGTGGCTGTGAAATACTTGGGGGGGGGGGGGGTCACGGAAGTAGATATCGTAGGTCTCAGACAACTTTGCAGCATTTTGCTCTCAGCGTAGTAAAAAATGAAGCATGGTGCTTAAAAATGAAACTTACAAACCAAGCAGAATTTTGCCAAACAGATAAAGTCAAATTATTTTTTTCCTCACAATAGTCCATCTTGTGATTTCATTAACAGAAGTGACGTGCTAGTTCAAATCAGATATTTTGCATCATTAAAACATCCACAAGCAAATCTGTCTTACATAACAGTTGAGTAACCACGCTGAGAGTACAAGCTCAGGGGAACAGAAAGTGAAAATACGGTCCTAGCAGCATGATTTAAATTAATTAAACAAGCATTAATACCTTCAAGCATTCGCACACTATTGCTTCGAATCTTTGGTGGGAAAAGCTATAATTTGTATGTTCTACCATTTTAATATTTTCTATGTATTAGATATATACAGTAGCTGTGCTAGCTGATGCTCCAAACAAAAGATACAGTTGAAAACACATGCTATAATAATTAAAATGTTATGCTGACACTATCTTTCTTCTAGGGTCTTGTAACATCTGTATTGACTGTGATAAGCATTGATTATCTGGAGTGATGTAAATATTTGGGGAGTTAATAACAATCAGGAGTTCAGTGCATGCTAAGACACCAAAGATAAATCACGGGAAATTCAGATCAAAGCAGGTTTGTGAATAAGCTTGTTTTTATAGTTAATGACTAACTATAAAGTGCATATACACATTTCTTTTCTCCAATGAAATGCACAAGGAAATGTCATAAAGAAACATCCCATCCTGTGTAGCATTTCTGTACATCTGTCGAATTTCCATATGTAGAGAGGAGGATGTCAACACACAGCACTACAAAGACTGAATTGATCCAATCCATCAAGTACTTAACATGCACTTTTAAAATCATTAAAAAGTTCTTTGAATTATTAAGACCTTTTTTCAAAAGAAAAAAAAAGAAGCCCACAACTTATAAATCTTGCATTTCCTGAGAGGTTAATTTAAGGATGCTGGGGTCAGCAGTTATCCAGTTCTAGCAAAGATTCTGAAATTTCCCTTCATGTATGGCCTGATACTGAGCCTTTTTTTTTTTAAGAAAAAAAATGCAGTTTCACCAGTTAGATATCTTACACTCATTATGAACCTTATTCTGAAGAGTGAGCACATGCTGAAGCCACCGAACTGAGACTCTTCTCAGTTTATCAAAATAGGTACAGAAATAACTGGTGGTCTATGACCTACTCCTTACATGGATACAGATAGATACACAGTAAACTTTTCAGAATATTAAGTAACCCTTAACTAAATCTAAAAGCCCATTATGATCTCCCTCCTCCCTTCTCTTTAGCCTCACCTATTGACATTGAACTTTCAAAGCTACTCACTTTCTCCTGCCCCCAACACTTTATCATAGCCCTCTGCCTAAAACACACTCCCTTTATTACCTGCTATTTTAACTGATCCTGGGTCTGTCATAACATAACTCAGTCTTCATATCCTCTAGAAACTCTTTCTTGATACACCCTACTCTGGGTCAAGTGCATTTTCAAGGTACTCCCACAGCACCCTGTACTTATCCCTACCAAAATATTTACCACATTGTACTGAAATGGCGATTTATCTTGTCCACCTCTCTAAAAGTCTATGTGCTCTTTTGAATCAAGGGCCAAGTTTTATCATCTTTATATTCTCAGAGAATGGCATATAGCATCCACTCAATACACAATCAAGTGAATAAGAAAATAAGTCAATGACACATTCATTCTCCTGATATAATGTGATTCTGAGAAAGACCCTACCAGAGGTGTCCCACATCCAGAATAGAATGAAGACTTATTCTAAGCAAGTTTCAGGGATCCAGAGTGTCTTTGACTGGTCTCAACCATTTGAGAAGATCTAGATCCTTTGAGATCTAAGAGCAAAGAAATCTAGAGAAGAAGCTAAGAGAAAAACTAAAGTCAGTCAAGCTTTGCAAAGTAGAACAAAGCTAGTAGGTAATCAATATAATAACCAATATTTTTCAAATAACATAAGCTAGTAAAATGCTCCCCAAACCTGGTTGATTCCTCTCCTGAGTATTTATTCCAGAGGCAGAAGATGGGAGGAAGTGATTGAGGGAAGGGAAGGAAAAATGTCCACAGGACATATACTAAAAGATTTATAACAAATTTATTTTTTGTGTGTTTATTTATTTTTGAGAGAGAGGGACAGAGCACAAGTGGGGGGCAGGGGGATGGGCAGAGAGAGAGGTAGACACAGAATCTGAAGCAGGCTCCACTGAGCTGTCAGCACCAAGCCCAATGCAGGGCTCAAACTCATGAACTGTGAGGTTCTAGCTGAGGTCGGACACTTAATTGAGTGAGCCACCCAGGTGTTCCTATAATACATTTATTTATGATAGCCAGAAATTGGAAACACCCCAGGTGTTCCTCAACAGAGGGATGGCTAACCATTTTGTGATATATTCATAGAATGAGATACTACTCATTAGTAAAACAAAAACCAAACAAGCTACTGATACACCCAATAACATGCATAAATCTCAAAAACATGCTGAGTGAAAGAAGCCTTACACAAGAATCGCATATTGTGTGATTCTCTTTCTATGAAGTTCTAAACAGGCAAAACTAATCTATAATGAAAAAAAAAATCAGAACAGCAAATGCTTATTCTGGAATGGGTCCTGAGGAGACTTTCTAGAGCGATGGTAGTGTTCTGTATCTTACACAGACATAATCTGTGTGACCTATAGGTTGCACAGGTGTATATATTTGTTAAAATGTACCAAATGGTACACTTAGGATTTATGTCTTTCGCTATATGTAATTTCTAGCTTAAAAATAATAAATAAATGAGTCCTAGTTCATGATATACCTGCTGAATGAAATGTGTAGGCATGAGGAATACGAACATTGTTAACTTACTTTGAAATGCATCAAAGATGAGATGATAGATGAATAAAGTGACGAAAAGATGCACAGACGCACAATAAAGCAAATAGAGCAAAATGTTCATTGTAGACTCTAAGTAATAGGTATATGGCAATTCACTGTATAATTCTTTCAAATGTGCTACATTCAAAAAAATTTATAATGCAATATTGGAGGTGAAGTATATATTTTGAATCCCCCATCCCAGAGTTACTGGGGCAGAGGTATAAACTTGTCATTTATCTACATATTATTAAGCTGGCCAAATTGTTGTTCTGTTTTTTTTTACACAGCCATCAGTTGCAGGTCTATAGCATTAATATTTAGGATACTGAAATTTGACCCAATCTAATAATATTTTGAGAACCTACACCTCAACCTCAAATTTTCTCTCCCATTTATCGCAAATTGATGCCTAAAATTCCACCAACACAGATTCACTCCATGAGGGAAAAGTAAAAAAGCCAGTAAATCAGTAATTTACCCACAATGGCAAAATAATATAATAGAGCTTTCTCAACTGGCAGCTATCTGAGTATGTATTTTGCAGGCAGGTATGGCAGAGCAAGAATGGAAAAATCAAAAGGAATACGAGCACGTAAAAATGCCCAAGACAATCTTGCCTCCTCTCAGCTGTCCCTCAAATGTGCCATCCAGTGAAATGACCAAATGCAGCAAATCTCTGGGATATGGAAGGAAAGCTATTTTCCCCCTCTAGGCCTCAATTACTTCAACTGTGAAACAGAGACTATCTTTCCTAACTATAATCTATCATGGTTCCAAGACAGAGTTACCAAACGAAATACAGGATGCTTGGTTACATAGGACTTTCAGATAAACAGTGAGTATTTTTTTTAATATAAGTATGTCCTTACTGGGGCGCCTGGGTGGCTCAGTCGGTTAAGTGTCCGACTTCGGCCCAGGTCATGCATGATCTCACGATCCGGAAGTTCGAGCCCCGCATCGGTCTCTGTGCTGACGGCTCAGAGCCTGGAGCCCGTTTCAGATTCTGTGTCTCCCTCTCTCTCTGCCCTTCCCCTGTTCATGCTCTGTCTCTCTCTGTCTCAAAAATAAATAAACGTTAAAAAAAATTTTTTTTTTAAAGTATGTCCTTACTATTGTATTGCACATACCTATTCTTAAAAAAAAAAAAAAAAATCAAGATTTACTTGATGTTCACATTTAACCAGGCACTCAGCTTTATCATTGCTGTTTGTTTGTTTGCTTTTTGCTAAATTTGGCAACTCTCTTCCAAGGGAATGCAAACATTAAAGTTTTAGCTCAAAATCACTGCTATTTTGATTAAAACTGCCTATGACTGTGAAGCCAGAGACTCATTTGGAAAAGTATAATTATTATGTGTGCAAAGGATTTCAGTATATGATGCAGATGGCATGCTCAAGCCACAGGTATTCAGGGGAGGGATCCTGGTTTTCCTGAAAGCCAATGCTTGATTCTTCAGAGGCCATAGTGTGTCCAGCCTAAAAGGAACAGTGGATGCAGACAGATACTAAAAAGACATGCCCCAAGATCTGTGAATTGACGCAACTGTCTCCGTGTATAAAACTCAGCACAAGATTGGTGAGAATGAGGGAGAAATACTTCATTTGGATCAGTACATCAACTTGACACAACTTGGAGAAGGACTGCTTTAACTGAGCCCAGCTCCAACCAAATGCCTTTATGCCAAGTCAATGAAGAATCAAGAAGATACTTCTTATGTGTCTGAAGTTACAGGGCGTTCAAACAGCAGACATTAAATGACCACCTGGAGTCTACAAGAGGTCACTGGGGCTAACTGAATCCTCCATTGTTTTATTTTAAATCCCATGTGAAATGGTCACAGATACAAAATGAGGTTTTCCTAAAATGCTGACTGAATCGGTTTTGTGAGAAACGGGGTGGGAAGCAGAAAGGCTGAAATCCCTCTGCCTGAGCATTCAACTTCAGGGTGGGGAAGTTAACTATTTCATATTTAAAGGTTAGATTTAATTTCCTAAATCAGGTACCAAATTTGGAGGCCACAGGGTAGGAGTCAGACCCAGAAATTGTCTTGTTTATTCTTGTTCATCCTCATAAACACAGACTATTGTGAAGGAAGTTTGAAAAGAGTTAAGTAATAAAAAGTTGCTGCCTGATAAATGTTGACCTTCAGAGTGTGCACTGGCAGTTTCTTCCAGGCTCCTTGTAACGTGCAACCCCTTTACATGGTGGGCAAGAATTTTGAGTCAGGAATGTGTGACGTATTGCATGGGCTTTTGAAACCTTGACATCAACTGAGGTCATGCCTAAAGAAACAAAAAAGTATTTACCTAAATTCAATCTGATCTTCACATACACATGGATACAAATTATATTTCATATTTTCTGCAAACATTTTAAATTCATTTTCCCTTTCTTTATAACACAATGTATTGTCTTATGCTAGTTTAATTTCTCAGCTATTGTTCATTCCACGCATTGAGTCCTCTACATATAAGCTTTTTTTTTTAAGACTATGCATTAACTTCTCTTTCTATAACCCCTGACCAGCTTTTTCTTTGCTTGTTGTAACAGTCTGTACTATACAGAGGCACCAGGATTAATTGTGTCTCCAGTCATTATCTTGTCCTTGTTTTTTTCAGACTTGTGGCCTCTGAAATTTTTCAAAACAGCTCAGGGCCTAAAAAGACATCTTCTTCACAATAGCATAAACTAATGCTTTGTAGACCCACCAATGGATGTTTATTGCACCTTACAAAACTACTTTAATTACTTTCAGATTACTGGTTTTATTCAAATAGATTCATTCTCAGCTAAGGACGCCTGTGGACATTTACGAAAAGTCTTTATAATGCAGTGTTTTATGAAGAATGATTACAATATTCTCCCCTGCTCATATAAAAAAGAAAAAATAAAAGGAGATGGATTTGTAGTAAATAAAAAGAAAAGTTTAGGTATTAATGTAACAGGAAGGTTTTCACTGTATATAATATGAGTTGAAAGCCTGGCATCTTAAGACTTAATTTTGTCTCAGTGAGTCCTGGCCTTGTTCCCACACAGTAACTACATCGTCATAATCAGGTTAATACGTACCAGTTCACTGAGCTTAACCAAACCTCTAGTTTATGCTGACCCATTTATTTAGACATAATATAATATATATGTATTTCTTTACCCTTGGCATCCACTGAAAAGATAAGATGTTTCAATATATCTATTTCCACATTACTTCAGTATATATTCCACATTACCGCAAAACATAAGCAATTTGTCTCAAATTCTTAACTTATAAATAAAAACAATTTAGCTAATGTGTACCGAACACTTAGTTTGTCAGACACTATGCTAAGTGCTTCATTTGTGTTGTGTCATTTAACCTTTACAACATCTCCATGAAGGATCTTTAATATCCTCACTCTACAGATACAGAAATGGAGTCAAAAGGAAGTTAAGTAACTTATTCAAAGTCCAAAGCAAGCAGCACAGTCAAAATTCAAACACAAGACTCCAAAGCCCATGATGCACCTATCTTTTAATTATACATGTATTTGATTATATATATTCGATTATGTTAATTATACTCAATTTTTAGGTTGGCTAATACATAATTTTGTAACTGCAAGTTACGAAGACAAGGCTAAATGATATCTAATGTCCTATGACTTTAATCGTATTTTAATATGCTAGCTAAAACGCCAGTGCCTGTACAATGAATTAAAATAAATTCCAACATAAGCTTAGCAGGTGTAAACCTGTGCTTGCCTTCAAAGCAACACTTGTATATACATAAGCCATGTGGCATAGCTTTTTCATGTAAGCAATAAAAATAACCGGGACACATGAAAACATTGCCCTCGGAGGAAAACCATTACAAAACATTATCTTCTCGCACTAACATTTCTACCTTTTAACAGGCGACAAGTCAATTGACATGGGAAACACTTCAGTTAAGTTAAAATGGTCAAACTGGTTTTGTCTAAACACAATCCACATAGTCCCCTTGTAAAGGTCTTATTATAAGTCATAAGGAATTTGAGACTCCCTTAATATATAAAAATATAAAGCTGCTCAAGTGTGTTGACAAATGGGTTTAACTCAGATATTTGGAATCACACCCAAAATTTTCTCTCTGCATTCTCCTCCTTGATGGAACTTTGATTCTAACATTAGGCTTTCTCATTTAGAATACTTTCATAGTTAGTCTGAGCAAAATCATGAAGTCAAATTGCTTTGTGTTTCGTCTATGAGATATTGTGATTTAAAAGAAACATTTGGCCATTCAGATTTTTCATATATACTTGGTCTTCTCCACAGTTCCTGCCTCATAGCTCTTAAAATCCTTGGATTTACTAGATGATAAAAGCCATAAAGACATCTTTTGTTATGTTAATGTGGTGACTTTTAGACTCTACCTAGGGATCAAAGATGCTTGCCAAGGGAATCAACCATGTCCTAGTCCCATTCCCTGACCCCCAGGGAGAGAAGAGGGACAGAAGGTTGAATCAGTCATCAATGGCCATTGGTTTAATCAATCATGCCTATATAACAACAGCTCCATAAAAATCCAAAAGGGGGCACCTGGGTGGCTCAGTCGGTTAAGCATCCTACTCTCGATTGTCACTCAGGTCATGATTTCATGGTTCATGAGACTGAACCCTGCATGAGGCTCCGTTCTGACAGCACAGAGCCTGCTTGGGATTCTCTCTCGCTCTCCCTCTCGCTCTGCCTCTTCCCTGCTCACGCACATGCTCACTCGCTCTCTCTCTCTCAACATAAATAAACTTTTAAAAAAATCCAAAAGGACTGGGGATCAGAGAGCTTCTGGGTTGGTGAACACAGGGCAATTTAAGAACCCTGGCACACTCAGAGAGGTCATGGAAGCCCTGCCCCTTTCCCCATACCTAGCTATGTTATATCCTTTTATAATACACTAGTGATCTAGTAAGTAAAATGTTTTTCTGAGTTCTATGAGACACTCTAGCAAATTAACCAAACCCAAAGAGGGGGTTGTAGGAACCTCCAATTTATATCCAGTTGGTCAAAAGTACAGGTGACAACCTAGGCTCTTGACTGGTGTCTGGATGGGGGGGCAGTCTTGAATGACTGAGCCCTTAACCTGCAGGATCTGATGCTATCTCTAGTAGATAGTGTCAGAACAGAGTTGAATTCTAGGATACCCCACTGGTTGGTATAGGAGAATTGCTTGGAGACACACATGTTGGAATTGGTCTTAGAACTTCAAAATAGTCTCCTCTCCATTGTTAAGAACTCCAGCTACCTTTTCTCTAAGCTTCTATCTTCCTTCCGCACTTCTTTCACAACCCACTGTCCTGGGTTCTTTTACCCTCTCATTTCATTGGTAGAGAAAAGCAACAAGACTGCTAGTCTAAGATAATGCATCCTTTGGGGCAGAATTCGAGGCACCAAGGCTCTGAACAGGGAGGCATTTGGGATTAAGATCAAAAGAGGTTCAAAAGCATGAAACTCTTATATTCATGCTAGCATCAGTCTATAGGTAAGTAACTTGAGACAATACCTCCCTCCCTCCCTCCCGTAAAGTTATGGAAGAGGAAAAAAACAAAAAGCAAAAAATTAAAAAACTTTGCCTTCAATATTTGAAATAGAAATCAGAGTCGAGGGAATCTACAGAAAGTATAAATAGTCCTTAGTCGTCCTTCATTCTAAAGTAAGAAACCCACCAAAAGTAAAAGCAAAATTAACGAATCCCACTGCAATGTTTAGCAGCCTTAAAGAAGGCACCAAGAGAACGAGATGTCTCACTGGGTGTAGCTCAGATTCCTATCGTGAATTTCTAAGACAGAGAAGTGAAGTGCCCCAGTGAAGGCACTTTCATTGCAGAGTGATTAGTAAAAAGCTTTCAAGCGTAAAGGATAAAGTAAGAATTTAATTGAGAAAAGAAATTATAAATTCCAACTAGAAAAGAAGAGCTTTTCCATGCATTTTATAAAGTAATGATAATGAGTAACAAATTGCATTGATATTTAGATTCCATAGGATACATTTAAAAAAATGACGTAGCCATTTATTTTAGTTTTAAGGTAATCCATTTCCAGACCTACACATTCTATATATACTCTCCTAAACTGATCTGCTTAAGAGCAAGTCACTGTCAGGGCATCACACCTATTCTCCTTTTGCACCTTCCTTGCACAATTGCCCTTTACCCTCTTTACAAAAGAAAGGCATACTTCTTGTCCTTTCTGATTCTTACCATGGTACATTGTCCCTAAAGTATGAGTTCTTTGAGGTGGCAAAGGGACATGAAATATTCATGTCTTATAAGCCTCTGTTAACTGAGACATGAGTCTGCTTCTCAGCTGTGTATTTTGCATGATTTCAAGGTGGCAAAAAGTTTCACATTGACCTTTGACAGCTCAGCACTACATCCTGGGTAGAAGTAACACATGTCAAAGGTAACTGGTAGTTCTATTTCCTTGGCGGTGTATTCAATCTCATAAAAGAAACGTTTTCGTTACTTTTCCAAAAGAATATTGGGTAGCATAGAGCGATATTCATTTCTTCTCCTTGGAAATGTCTCCAACTTGTCCTCAACCATTTCTCTGATTATGTATTTACTCTTCCAATACATTTATTTAATTTAAATTAACTCAACAGGAATATGTTGGGGATCCAAATGTTACAATTGCTCTTAAAATATAATCACTATGGGGCGCCTGGGTGGCTCAGTCGGTTGAGCGTCCGACTTCGGCTCAGGTCATGATCTCACGGTCCGTGAGTTCGAGCCCCACGTCGGGCTCTGTGCTGACAGCTCAGAGCCTGGAGCCTCCTTCAGATTCTGTGTCTTCCTCTCTCTCTGCCCCTCCCCTGCTCATGCTCTGTCTCTCTCTGTCTCAAAAATAGATAAACGTTAAAAAAAATTAAAAATATACATATATAATCACTAGTGGAACTTTTGTAAGCACTGCACTTCCTAATAGCCCAATAACTTACCTTCCTTTAATGTTAGTTTTTATTGAATCTGGTCTCAACTAGCACATGTGATATTTATTTATAAGATACATGAGCTAACTGAAGGGGAAAAACAGCCATGTCCATCATCTGAAGAGATAGGATCTCAATAAAATTTTACTTTTGATATTTAGTATTTACCAAAATGTGAGATGTATTTATGTTATTGTTTTAATCAGGCATGCACTAATAATAGTGTAATATTTCAACCCAAAAGATGTTTTTAATAACATTTTCAAACTTCAAGCTACTTATTGTAAGTTTTTTTAATTCATTCATTTAAAAATAATAATAAAGTCGGGGCACCTGGGTGGCTCAGTCAGTTAAGGCTCTGACTTCAGCTCAGGTCATGATCTTGCACTCTGTGAGTTTGAGCCCCACGTCTGGCTCTGTGCTGACAGCTCAAAGCCTGGAGCCTGCTTTGGATTCTATGTCTCCTTCTCTCTCTTCCCCTCCGCCTCTCAGGCTCTGTCTCTGTCTCTGTTTCTGTCTCTCTCTCTCTCTCTCTCAAAAACAAATAAACATTAAAAAAATTTTTTTTAAAAATAATAAACTCATTCATGTTAATATAAATTTCATGTTTTATGAAAAATAGCTACACTTTCAAAAAACAAGTTAGTAAGAAGAATGATGCTATTTTACATTTTTGCAAGTATCTTTATTTTTTTTAAGAAGGGAGAGATGGGCAGAGACAGAAGGAGAGCAAGAATCCTGAGTAGGCTCCACACTGTCAGAGCAGAGCCCGATGCGGGGCTCGAACCCACAAACTGTGAGATCATGACCTGAGCAGAAATCAGGAGTCAGCTGCTTAACCAACTGAGCCACCCAGGTGCCCCTTTCCAAGTATCTTTAACATCTGGCTTAGAGGACAATCACATTCTCATACCTGCTTCTGCATTTAACCTATCTGATAATCCATTCGGTTAAAGTATATGAAGAAAATCTAGTCTCTCAAAGATAGGTAACTGGAAAAGGTAAGAGTGTTTTAATGAATCTTTTACCATTGTAGATACCCTTTTTTGATAATGCACTAAAACTCAACAAGTGGTAGTTCCTTAAAGGTTAGCTGCACTGTGAATCTGAAAGCATATCAGGAAAGTTTTCATGTTCTGTTACATTAAAATCCATTGACCTATCTTCTGCTTTGAATGGATGTTTTTCCTGTGCATGATTTTGAACATTCTATACTGGTTATTCAGAAAATATGCATTCACTGAGTTAAAGAGATTTTCCAGGTGTTGACACATTTCATTATGCAATATCAAAAATTCACGTTAGCTATCACCACTGGTCTCATGAGAAAAGTCTTGACATTTGGGGAGGCTGCCATGTTCCCAGCAGCAAATACAAATTTTCCAAACTTTAAGTTTTGCCTGAAAGCCTTACATGTATCTCTGACCACAAATACTATCAGTTGTTTTTCTTGACACAACAGACTCACTTGGTTCATTTTTGAAAAAAAAAAAAAATGTCTAACAAACATCTAAGTCTGAAGAATCAAGACAAATCATAGTTTGTCAACAGTTCTTTCAAGTAAAATGTGGTTCCATGAGAAAAAAAAAAAGTAACTAGTTCAGTTATCAACCAAAACAATTGCAAAATGCTTTCGCTTGAAATAACTATGTGTATTCCCACACTGGCACACAGAATATCAAAAAGATGTATATTCAAGGGTCAAGATTTAATAAAATTAAAGAATATTCTTAAGTGCAACTGGCATTTTCTTCACTATGATTGTATGGGAAGGAGATACACACTCACCAATAACTCATAGGGTTGAGTGCCTATCTTGATCCACACTAAAGTGCCAGCAGTTATATCCACCATATGCTTTTGCATACAGGCCAAGCCAGTGGAAAAAGGCAAATAACCACTTCTTATCATTATGAAAATATCACTGACCTGGCAGATAACCTGAAACGGCCTTCAGAATTCCATTGTTCATCAGCCACATAGCAGGACCATGGGGCTAAGCTTTTCTGATTCCATTGGATACATTTAGAAATTAATCTAGCAACTTACTTTAAAATTTTAAACGTTTGCAATTCATCAGAAATTACTACTATTCTACTTTATTCATTAATGCAAAACAAAATTGTAGATGTCAACTTAGTTTTTCAAAGCAGAGTACTTACTTCTTCAAAGATCTTTTAGGGAAAATATGAGTCAAAATTTTTGAAATTCATTCCTAAACCCAGATAAGCAGAAGAAAAAAAAGATGATAGGAAATGGAGCTGCATTTACTGTGCTTTTATCTGGATTTTATCTTAATGATAGTTTTCCATCAAAAAAGTTCATTAGAGGATTCAGAAATATTAAAGTATCTTTGTCTTCAACTCTCCATAAATTCCCATTTTCTTAAATTTAAAAATAGCATATGAAAATTATTTAAAGCAATAATAGATCCTATAACCCTACTGCCTTCATGTAACTCTGTATTTATACATTATTCACAATAAGCACCTACAATTTACTTAAATGAAATTGTGGTGTACACAACCATTCCATAATGTAGAAATTCAAAAAAAAAAGGGGGAGGTATAAAGAAAATAATGATACCATGAAAAATACACTGTTGACACTTTATTTCTACCAGTTTTTTCTTTATGTGTACACATATTTTACATAGACATACACACCAACTCACAATTAGCATCATTTTATGCCTGCTTAAGCTTCCTTCCTTTTCTTGAACTTTATAGGCATTTTTCCATCTGTTTAAATACAGTTTGAAAACATAATTATTAATCACTGAGTAATATTCCATTGTGTATGCTCTAAAATTTATTATTTTCTCTCATCTCCAATTTTCTTGGTATTATATATCAGGCCACATAAATCTTTGTATACGTGTATGATTATGTCTCTAGGACAATACCTTACTTACCAGGGGAATTAGTCAAAAGGTCAGAACTATTTTCATGCCATGTTCCTACCAGGAAGATTATACCAACTTACTTCCCACCAGCATTATAATAGCTTATCTCTCCAAATGCCTGCTAACATCAAATACCACTTTGTCCCTCATATTTCCTAAACTAATAAGTAGGAAAAGTTTGTGATTAAATTTATACTTCTTTGTGCTGAATATTTTTCCTTAATTTACTTTCTGGTAAATATTTTCTACTGTGTCTTGCCTAACCTTTTGCCCATTTTCTCTTCTCATTTCAGGGGTCTAGGGTTTTTGCTAATCCATTTTTATGAAGTCTTTTTATGTTTAATATAGTAGCCCTTGGTCTCTCAAGCACCAGTGATACATGATTTCTTAATATTTTTTTTTTTGAGAGAGAGAGAGAGAGGGTGAGCACAAAGTGGGGGAGGGATAGAGAGAGAAGGAGAGAGACTTTTAAGCAGGCTCCATGCCCAGCACATAGTTGGACACAGGCATTGATCTTACAACTATTACATCATGACCTGAGTCAAAATCAAGAGTCAGATGCTTAACTGACTGAGCCACTCAGGTGCCCCTGATTTCCTAATTTTTTATTTGTCTTTTAAGTTTATATTTTCAAGAATGGTGTATTTTTATTTTTAAGTAAAATATAGCCATTTTTACTCAGTATTTATCTTAATATTTTAATTTTTAAAAATATCTCCCCTAAGAATCACTCCTAAGAATGTAGAGAACTTACTTGGTTACTGGTAAGAGGTGATATGTAACTTTATGTATGGCAAATTTTTAAACAATTCTCTCAGCATTGTTAATGAACTTTCCTTTCTTCACCAACTTATACTATCTCTTGTGTTATATGCAAAATCCTTTCATATACTAGGATCTATTTCTGAGTTATTTGGGCCTATTAGTCAGTCTGGTGATTCTTGTACCAAAACCACATTCTTTTTATTATTTAGCAGGAAATGTTCTTCCTCATATGTCTTTTTTTCAAATTTTCATAAATATTCTTTTTTCTTTCATTGAAATCTGGACTCATTTAACCAAGTCAGAAAAAAAAACTGGAATTTGAAATGTAGCTGAAATCAATCTAAAAGTAATTTAAAAATAAACATCTTTGTAATATTCAGTCTTCTTATCCAAGAAAAGGGTAATGTTCCCATGTATTTGTTTTACTTTATATTCCTCTGGAAAGCTGTACTCTTCATATACATCCTACATTTCTTATTAAATTTATTAAGTATTTTAATTGTTGTGTCTACTGGGAAGATATTTTATTCATCATATTTCTAGCTTGTTACACAAGTTTATAGAAAAATTATCGGTTTTGATAATTAGCTAAGTAGCCACTTTACCAAATGGTTTTTCCTAATGGTTTTTTCAGTTGATATGTTTGGAGGGACCATAAAAATAATCTGCGAGTAAGCATATTTTTTCTTCTTCTTTAATACCCTGTAATTCTTAGTAATTTCTTGCTTCATGCTTACTTTTAAAATTTTTTTTTAATGTTTATTTGTTTTTGAGAAAGAGAGAGACAGCACAAGCAGGGGAGGGGCAGAAAGAGGGAAACACAGAATCCAAAGCAGGCTCCAGGCTCTGAGCTGTCAGCACAGAGCCCAACACGGGGCTCCAACTCATGAGTCATGAGATCATGACCTTAGTCAAAGTCAGAAGCTCAACCAGCTGAGCCACCCAGGTGCCCTTGCTTCATGCTTACTGAAACAGCTAGAATTTCTAGGATAATGTTAAATAATAATAATGATTACCATCCATCCTTGTTCTCAAATTTAGTAAAAATAGTTCTAATGTTTCTATTTAGTACATTGTTGGTTATAGATATTTTATTTTAATCAAGCTAAAGAATATTTCTGGTAATAGTTTATCATTATAAAGAATCAATATAGAATGTTATTAATACTACCTTAGCATCTTTTGTGATGATTTTTTTCACATATTGATAATACACACAAATAGACTCCCTGGTAATAAATAAAAACTCTCTTTGCTGTAAATTAGTTGTTGTTCTTATGCTCGTGTAACTTTGAAGTTTTGTTTGTATCTACATTCAAAAATAAAATCTGCAAAATGAATTGTCATTTTCCTTTTTTGTGTCCTCTTTGAAAAGTTTTATATCATGGTTATACTTTTAAAATGTAAACTTTCCGTAATGTTCCAAGCAGAGTTCTTTGAGAAAAAAAAAAATAAGCCACTAGAAAAAACATTAGCCCTACAACCTTGTTTATTCAAAATAGTAATAATATTTTAAATTTCTCTCAGTTTATTAATCTATTCAAGCCTTTTCCCCCCACGATTACATTTTCATAATTTGTAAGAATATATCTGCTAGTCATTACTTTTTCTCATTTATACTTATATTTAATATTGTTTTCCCTTTTTTTAAAATACAAGTCAGAATTTTCTCAATGCTTTTGCAAATAACCAACCCTTAAACTAAGTTATCAAATCTCTGCTTTCCTGTTTCTGACTTGTTATTATACCTATGCTTTTGTTATGGCTTTCTCCTATTTTCCTAAGGTTTGTTTTATTATTTGTGTTCTAATATTTTATGTTGAATGTGTGTTGATGTGTTTTCATTATTTCTTTTTATTTTTAAATCATTTAATCTCTCAATATATGAGTATCATTTTGTGGCAAAAAAATCCACTGATGATGACAAATATTTTTTCATGTTTTCTAAATAGCTATTGTGGTTTTGACTTCCTTTTTTGCCAAATAAGCATTTAGGAGAATGTATGTAAAATATCCCAGGGGATACTCAACAATGAGGACTATATTTTTCATTTCAATGATGACTAAAATTTTCTTTTTTCCAATTTGTGTTTTAGCTACCTGATTTATACAAAACTAAGAAAAGTAATGTCTTCAACGATATTTTGTTTCTTGTATTTAATTATTCTTATATGTGGACCTAAAAATGTATAGTGCTTGTGAATCCTATATTTTATGAACAAGTACTAACCTTCTTTGTCCAATTCTATTCTATTTGTGTTGCATTTTAATAAATCCAAAGTTATCACTGACATCTATTTCTTTTTATAATGAATTTTTTTCATTTTCATCATTTAATAATTGAAACCTTTGTGGAAATTATAAGTAATATATTCTTGGATGTTTTTGAACTTATCTGAGATATTTTGTCTATTAATTTGAATTTTAACTCATCTATTTTTGATTCCTATAACATTTACTTTTGCTTCTCTATGTATCCTTCCAACTTCTTTTCCAAACTTACCATGTGAATTGTGCTTTGTTCTATCAGCCATGCCGTCCTCACGTAAGATTTTTGATGAGCTCTCAGAACCAGACTGGTTTCTTCCCATCATGTCTTGTAGATTTTGCCTAAATATGTCATCTCCACCTCTGCCAGTCCCACACCCAACACCCCCCCCCCCCACCCCCCCCCCCACTCCCCCCCCCCCCCCCCCCCCCCCCACCCCCCCCCCCCCCCCCCCCCCCCCCCACCCCCCCCCCCCCCCCCCCCCCCCCCCCCCCCCCCCCCCCCCCCCCCCCCCCCCCCCCCCCCCCCCCACCCCCCCCCCCCCCCCCCCCCCCCCCCCCCCCCCCCCCCCCCCCCCCCCCCCCCCCCCCCCCCACCCCCCCCCCCCCCCCCCCCCCCCCCCCCCCCCCCCCCCCCCCCCCCCCCCCCCCCCCCCCCCCCCCCCCCCCCCCCCCCCCCCCCCCCCCCCCCCCCCCCCCCCCCCCCCCCCCCCCCCCCCCCCCCCCCCCCCCCCCCCCCCCCCCCCCCCCCCCCCCCCCCCCCCCCCCCCCCCACCCCCCCCCCCCCCCCCCCCCCCCCCCCCCCCCCCCCCCCCCCCCCCCCCCCCCACCCCCCCCCCCCCCCCCCCCCCCCCCCCCCCCCCCCCCCCCCCCCCCCCCCCCCCCCCCCCCCCCCCCCCCCCCCCCCCCCCCCCCCCCCCCCCCCACCCCCCCCCCCCCCCCCCCCACCCCCCCCCCCCCACCCCCCCCCCCCCCCCCCCCCCCACCCCCCCCCCCCCCTACCCCCCCCCCCCCCAACTAAACACATAAGACTAAAAACAAGAAATCTACAGATAAATATGCCACAAAATAACTGTTACATTTTGTATCTTTTCTTTTTAAAGTTGTGTTTGGATTGGAATTGAACTTTTTCCCAAATGCCATAAATTTATTCTAAATTCTATACCTAAATGTTTTTGATATTCACTGCCATGTCTTTTACAGCACAAAGTCTCCATCCTTGAACTCTTCGTTCTGCTCCATCTACCTGGTGACAGATGTAAGCATTTTTTTTTCAAAATAGTAAAAAGAATATAATTTGGAACACTTGAACATGAATTATGTGTCTGGGTATAACATTTTGAAGTCAGTGTCTTTTTCCCTCAAAATTTTCCCATGTAAATTAATGGTAATTGCTTCTTAGATTTATGCCATTTCAGGTTAGATAGATTTCATAGAACACTGTGCTTTCAGATAGCAGGGAAATCTATACATATATAAATGTGCGCGCGCACACACACACACACACACACACGCACACACATATACACACAAAGTTTTTGCTACCTACAGGTGTATATTATACTGGCTCTAATTATTTATTTTTTTAAACAAATAATAAAACTTTAGTAGTGAGATACACAATTTCCATATTTTATTAACTACTTGTAATTACTGTTCTTCTCAAATTTATTTGATAAATATTCTACCATAAACTGCTTTGTGGCTAATAATTTCCAATTCAAATGTATCATGGCCCTGGGCAAATTCCCTTAAGCTCCCCAAATAGATAACTTCTATTTACTTTTTGTTCTCTGTAGTACTTACACAATACCACAATACCTTGCACATACAAGTAACAAATATCTGTTATTTAGTTGTTAATTTAAAATGAAATAGACATGATTAAGGAAAAATTCTTTTATAGAGTCAACTATTTACATCTGTAGCTAAAACAAAATAAAAATTAAGTAATTTCAGAAATTTGGGGCTTTTGTTAAGCACACACACAAACAAGATCCTAAATAATCCTACAAGTAAAACCATTTATCACTTTGAATTTTACTTTTATTATAAAACAACAAATTATTTATAGTATAGCCCATCAAAATTCTCAATCAGAACAATTATTTCATCATCATATCTTCTGGCACTGAAGTAGGTGAGATCAAAGCATGAGCTCAAGAGATTTTCTTTTTCCCATGTATTTTTATCATAGTACGTTTAGCAATTCCATAATTTAACCTGTTCAATTTGTGAGAAGTGGTTTTTGTTTGGTTGGTTGGTTTTGGTGTTTTTTGTTTGTTTATTTGCAGGAAAATCACACTACATTTGGTTCCTAGTATGTCAAGGGTTTAGAAAATTTTCACTTCTGAAGATGAGCTCTCTTTTGTGGTTTGGACTGAATTTATGAGTTCTGAAGATCTGTTTAACCAGAAGCTCAGGCATGGTTTACCTAAGCTGAGAAAGCACACCTCCTTCAAAATAGAACACAGAAGGATATGTTCTAAATTCTACATAAGCCTGTAAAATATACTGATGTGGGTGTTAAAAATTTAACGGAAAGGTTATGAGCGACTAGAAAATCCCCCACTAGCCTAAAGCATGTAAGAAATTCACTTAAGACTCAGAAGACTTAATTTCCCATCTTTTACTGAGTTTTAATTTTTATCCACACCAGTTTTATTTAAAAGAGAGGATTTTCCTCCAATAGGTCAACACTATTATCTATCAAAAAGAACATATTCTTTGTCCTTTTCACAGAATCCAAAATCTAGCAAAATAAATAAAAGATAAAATATACAATACTATTTCAATATCATCCCCCTCTTCTATGGAGTTGCCTGTATAAGCAAGTAATTAATAAATACATTCAAGATTCCGTAAGTATTAAACTATGAAAAATTTTAACACTCAATTATCCAGTCGCCAAAAGCAGCTGAATTTTCATGATGCTAGATAATACTTGTTCTATATTTCATCCCTAATGTTCAACTGTTTCAAAGTTGTAATTACTTTTAATCTGGTATTATTTCCCGGCGGAAAAAAGATTTAGAAAGCAATACTGAATGCTGCGGTGTAAATCATGACATGAAATTTCTATTCATGGGAAACCTGTTGCAAAAAAATAAAAATAAAAATAAAAAGCAGATAATAACATACTGTCCCTTGTTCAGACATGTGAAAAAACAAATAACTGATAGATACATTTTTTTGGTTTGAGATGAAAGGCATTATGCAAATAGAACACTAATTTCCATATCCTTGGGATTATTTTGTTGAATATAAGAATCACTAAATATCTGTCTCAATTATTTTTTCTTCTCATTTCTTTCCATGTTTCATTCTCTAAAAATTATGTACAACAATGATTAGCAAAGGAAAACAAAAAAAGACTAGAAGGAAATTCACCAAGATATTAACAGACAGTGCTACCAGATAATTAGATTATGAGTAATTTTGTTTTTCTTGATTTTCCCAAATTTGAAATGATGAATGTGTCTTCCTTTACAATCAAAAGAAGCTGTTTTAAATTGTTTATATTGTTTTCTTTCTGCTTCAGTGAGCACAGTAACAAACTGTCCCATGTAATAGAAATACTGCTAGTTTAACTTTTCACCATCTCATCCTGTTGACATTCCATTCCCAACCTTCCAGGATCCTCAGGCTGGCTTCTAGGGTCCTTAAATAAGCATTTGGTCCATCTCACTGAGCACTCCACACAATGATAAGACCAAGGCTGCATAAAGGTGGAAAATCTAAGAAACACCATTGGTCAGGATCACTGCTTGGAGCCTTCAGAACCACCAACAAAATTCAGTGCAACAAGGACTTCCTAGAAACATGTCCCTCCCCTGGGATGTCTGCAGAAGGCTTCCTTCCTATATAAATTTGCCAGAGTCCTCAACTTGCCCTTCAGGGTAGAAACATTAAATCAATATTCAATTACTTATGACTTTCAATTTTTAATTAACATGTGTTTCAACTGGATGGTTGAATGGTCCTTTGTACTTTGAGAAGTCATTATCAGGGGTGTTATTTTCAGCTCCTTTAAAGATACGTACTTAATTATTTATTAAGTGTATGGTTTACATTGTGTCAGACCCCCAGACACCCAGTGGGAGAGATTATTAAGCAGATTAGAACCAATATCTAAAATTTGCGCACACTTTAACTAAAGCATAGCCAGGTAGGAATAAATATATTTAACCATATATAGGAAGAGTTGGCTAGAAATCATACACTACCTACACACACACACACACACACACACACACACACACACACCCTATATCCTGAAACTGTCATTTGCATGTAGATCTGCAAAGCCACATCTTCAAAAAAGAAAGTAGGATTTTGGGGAGACTAAATTCTTAACTTTTTAGAAACAGCTGAACACTTTTAAGAAGCTAGACATCCTTTAACATACCAAAAATGCAATTTTTTAAGTAACCTGAGAAAATAACTGCATATGGAGAAAAAACCATGATTTACTATTTTCACCTCTAAACCTAAGAAGGAAAAGGAATATCACCAGTACTGGCAAAACAACTACCATTTAATAAGCAGATTGCTCTGTGCCAAACATCCTGCTAAGAACCTCTATAAATGTTATCTTACGTTCACTGTCACAAATGCCCAATAAGGTAGATGTCATTATCTCTAATCTAAGGACAGGGGAACTAGGTCTCAGAAAAAATATCATGCCCTAGATCATCCAGGTGGTGAGCGGTAGAGTGGGAATTCAAGTCCAGCTGTGCTATAATCCAAAACCAAAGTTGTTTCTAAGGTCTGACTACCTCTTTGGACCAGTTACGGATTTAGGATTACAAATACAAGTGGGATTCTTTTTCCTAATCCCACTGCAGCACAAATTTTAAAAATATTCATGTATGTCCAACATTTATCATAACAAAATACGTTAAATGAGTGGCATAATTATGTCCATACAGACAAGTGTGGCAGATGGAAGGCTCCAGTTTCTCTTCATTTTTTATATTACACAAAGACATCTACATGAGGAACAAGGTCTCACCACATCCACGCCGAAGGAATTCTTAATGTCTTAGCTGGTGTTAACACTTTCTATCATTTGAAAATGGCTTTTGTAATTGCCAAAATGTCTGCACGCATTTGCTTCTAAATCACAGAAAGATTGTGAAGGAAGTTAAATAGAAAATTAAGAAAGAGGCAAAACACAACAGCCTTTATACTGTCGACCTTGATTCAGAACAAATGATTTAGCTGTAAGCCAGCATTATCCCAGCCCTACTTCCAGCACAGATTTTCTTTGTTTAATGCACTCTGCTCAGCTCTAACAAAGGGAAATGGGTAGGAAGATAATTAGATCTTCTTTTAAAAATGGCCTAGCAATAGCATCTTTAAAACCACCTGCATCTTTACAGCAAATGAAATAATACATAAATATAAATGTTTCATGCTGCTATCAAACATTGATAATAAAGGTTTTAATATTTATTGTTACCTTTGGCCAAAGCCCGAGTTCACTCTTTAGTAGGAGAGGCACAGAGAGGTAAGGATCGCCTTTGGGTACTACTGATTGGGATGGTGTCCGCATTAGAATATCCCTGTGGAAAAGGGGGCTTGGGCATGGCATCCTTCATCTCCTTAACATTCTCTTCTCTGCATTCATCTGTAATCAGCTTTCTCTCAAATTCTAATAGGTTCTTCTTCTTTTTTAATATAAGGCTCTGTACTTCCTTACAATCGGGCATATTTAAATGATCCTAGATCCTTCTGTAGTCCACAGAGGGGGCTTTCCTGGATGTGCCCTAGAGATTTCATTGTCCCAACATTAGTAATGACCCCAGGCAAAATGTTTTTCTGTGAACATCAAAGTATTTTGAGCAGTTACTCAAATACCTCATGAATGTGGAGTTCAAGTTTTGTTATCCACACCTCTCTTCAGCTGCTGATAATTGAAGCAAGGTGGGTCAGGGAAGTCTTGGCAAAATTCAGCCAAATGCAGGATGCACACGGTAAGACCTCACAGTTAGTGCCATGGCTTGTACTTTGTGCCAGGCACCGTTCTGAATGCTTTGCAAGCATTAACTTGCTTAGTCTCCACAGCAACCTTATGAGGTAGGTACAAGTTATTATGCCCATTTTAGAGATGGTAAAACTGAGGCACAGAGTCATTATAAAATGTGCTGAAAGGTCACATGATTAGTAAACGGAGGCGCTGAAGCTTGAACCCAGACCAACAGGCTCCAGAACCAGAGCTCAAGCAATACACTGTGCCATGTTGGCCCTGAGGTGAAACCAGAACAAAAAGGGAGCTTCTCATCTCCCTTACCCCTCAGGAGAACCCACTGCCATCTCATTACCACAACCCTTTATCTTTCGCTTGTGACAGAACAGCAGTGCAGAACACCAGCTTGCAGCTGACCGCACCTGTCCCTGCAGACTCCTTCTGCCCTAAATGCAAGTCATCGCAGTGGACTCAGAACAGCTCACTTCACGTTCCTATCTGGGGCAGATGAATGGGACTCCCTGCTTCCTCTTGAGGCCTTCCTGGTCATTCACGCTCTTTTCAAGACTCTTTTCTATTAAAACTCTGTTTACAAGCAACAATTACCATCCAATGTCCTCTTCATCCCAGGGAGGAAGGAGTCCTTCCTTCCTGCTCTTCTCTGCCAATCCAGCTTCCTCCATGTTCTCTCTTCTGTAGGCCAGCTCAGACAGCTTTGAGTCTCCTATCATATCACTTTTTGTCTTATATTAGAATTATTCAGCCTCACACCCTATTTCTCCTACTAAGTGGTAAACAGGGAAGAAACATCTTTTTTTCTTCTTTGTCTTCCCCACAGCACCTTCATTTTGTTACTTGGGTACTATCCCTTCTTTCCCACACTCAATAACAACCCAAAAAAGAAAAGGACATGCATTCCAGCAACGAACCAGGAACTATTATTTCCAAACATATTTTGCACTACAAAATTCAACTTTTTGAAATATTGCCTCAATTTATTTTCAAAAAATATTTTCCTTTAAAGTAATGCTTATTGTTCTTTGACACTGGTGGAATTGCAAAGGATGATGTAGTGTCATGATATCTTCCGTTATACCCTGATGGCGTTTGATTTACAGACACTATAACGGTAGAAAAAATATCTGTCACAGTGACATCGATCGGTGTTTTGACTGGCTGAGGTTAAGCCTTAGAGAGGTACCGTCAAGAGGGAAAATGTAGGGAAACTCCTCCTTGCTCCCAACAGAGAATGTGTTTGATAGCCTCTAGCCTGGGAGCCATTTCCAGACAGAGATTTATAAATAAAAACGGAATGTGGCATTAATTGAAATCATGTTCCTTAAGGTCTCATCAGACATCCAACCAGCACCATGACTGATCAACTTAGTTAAAGAGCAGGGGCTTTATTTCCCAATCTCCTCCCCTAATGAATTAGAAAGCTATTAACTCATTGACAGATCAAGTTATTCAAAACAACCGAAGCAACCGAATGTAGACAATCTCAGTTATTCAGGAGTTTCCAGTTTTGTGACTTGTTTTGTCTTCAAACGTCTTGTTTCACTATCCACTAGATACTAAAATCTCTTTCTTTGCACATTGATGAGACCAACAAGGAAAAGGAAGAAAATTCAATTTAGCCAAAAGTTATTATATCAAGAGACTGTCAAGAGGTCGAAGAGACCTTAGAAATTATTTAGTACACCACCTAATTTTGGAAATGAAGAAAGTAAATGTTGGAGTAAAAAAAAGACTTTCCAAAAAACACGTATCTCATTAGTGATAAAAACTGATTAAGAATTCTAGAAACCAGCCTCCACAAACAGGATTTACTTTCAGACATAAAATGGGACTTAGTAGAAGCTCTTAACAATTACTGTTGAAAATTTTTAAAAATACAAAATGAGGACTGACGATCTTATTTTTCTATGTGACTCTGAAGTTACCTCTGGACAGTCCTCATTTTCTATTTTTAAAAATGGCAATAACATAACTTTTCTGGAGTCACATAAGCCAGTGGTTTTCCCTCTTCTTTCTCTATTTCTTTTGAGCCTAGAAATTATGTATTGAAATAAAATGGCCTATAAATAATATTGTCTTTTTTAGTATTTTTTTAAGTTTTTAAATTTATTTTGACAGAGAGACATAGAGCATGCATAAGCAGGGGAGAGGCAGAGAGGGAGAGAGAGAATCCCAAGCAGGCTCTGCACTAACAGCACAGAGTCAGACATGGGGCTCGATCTCATGAATGATCAGACCATGACCTGAGCCAAAGTCAAGAGTTGGACACATAACCAACTGAGTCACCCAGGTGCCCCTAAATAATATTTTCTTAATTCCTTACAGTCTCCCCCTTCACCTTGATATATCAATGGGAGGAATTTTAAAGGAACAAAGGAAGGATATAAAGGGTCAAGAGACACAGACCCACCCTAGTACCTGCAGAATGTACAATTCCAGAACTTCTCTTCTCTGGCCAGGAAATGGATTCTGACTACATGAGTATTCATGCATTCAATGCCTTATCTTTGCAACCACTAGGACTGCCTAGCCATACTTCTTTCCCATGGGCTTCACCAGCCTATGACCACCTGTGGACAGACAACACTTTGAGGTCCTTGACACAGACAAAACAATCCACTGAGCCGCTGATTTTGTCACTTTTAAAACTGTATGGAATTTTTTAGACACACAGCAAGTATTTTAATTTCCCATTCTCTTTTCCCTGTAGGCACTAGAATAGAGTTGTAGAATGTTTCAAGCAGATGTGTGGAGGAGCTAAATAAATGTGTAATAAGAAATGATCATCCAAGTAAATAGGATTTGCTTCATTTATCTCCCTTAATATGAAGATCTCTCTTTTAATCACATCTAAAGTTACTAAGAGGTTTTCTTAAAGATATATTGGATTACATGGTTCCCTTATTGGCCAATCAACACTGCACGGGTTGAGTGAGGGACCTCACCTTTCCCTTTCCCCCTTCTCCCTTGGGATTTCATCAAAGAGGCCACCCTGAAGTTTCCGGGCTATGCCTCAGTGACCTGAAACTCATCTATCACTGATCACCATCAACATCTGTTATCCACCCTGCTCAAGATATCTTTCCTCCACTGGTGCTTGCACTCTGGTAGACAAGTTTCTTATACATAAAAATATGAATAGCATAAAATATATTAACTAATTTCACAACCTCACTGTCTTTGATCCACATTTTAAAAGAGTTTAGTAATAGTACCATAACACTGTAATATAGAGGGAGGTTTTTTTTTTTTTTTTTTTTTTTGCTTTAGACAGGATATAACAGCTATTTGTTTTTATTTATCTCCCAATTTTTTTCATTTCTTGAAGGCAACCATTCTGTTTTACTGTAAACCTGCTAAAAATTCAAATGTGTTTAAAGTACATGTATTTTTGAATTTTAGAGAACAAATTTAAAAGTTATTGCATTTCCACTGTTTTAATTATTTTATAATTCTCCTTCTTTGTAAGAATGCACTTTTTGATACATTTCAAGGAATTTTAACTTTAAAAATGGCTAAAAGTATTTCAACATAAAGACATACTTTCTAACTCAAAGCTGGATTGTTTTCCTTGAGTTTAATAGAAAGAAGTTCCTTATGGATATTTAATAGTTGCCTTGTTTTTATTCATTAAAAAACTTTTACATTTTAACAGAAGAAGAGAAGGCCACTAAAATCTTCTATGTAGATTTCTGAATGGAAATTTGAGATTTTTTTCTCAAATTTTCTCAATAAAATATTCTCAAAATATTTTAATGTTTAGAATATTTTTAACTTGCAGTGTAAAAATTTTTTTCCCAGAGTCAAGATGTTAACTAAAACATACTATTTAATTATCTATGGCACTAAAATACAGTTTCTTTAGAATTAATTCCTAGAGAGCTAAGAAATTTCTTTCCCATCCCCACTGAAGAATAGTTCCATTCAAAACTTTTACAAACATAGCCTGAATATAAATATAACCTTTAAGATAATATGAGTAGTAAAAAAGATAAAAGTCATATGAAGTATCCAGTTTTTCAATCAATATATTGAAGCTATAGGATGTTTACACACTGCTATTCACTTCAGGGAGACCCAGAAGAGAATCCATATCTATTGTACACGGAAATAGACAAAACAACAGGAGTTTTAGCTACTGGGCACCAATTAAAGAATAATGGGAAAACTTTTATGCAGCTAAAAATCTTCTGGGACTACTTGCTTTTTAATGGACAGTAACAGTTTTAGAACACAATCTTTATTGGTTCTGTACAAAGGTCATTTGTCTTCTGAAAGTTTACTTGAGTTCTTTCAATCAGCAAATATTACTTCAGCATCTTCTGTGTACCAGGTGCGAGATGTACAGAAAGAAACAGTATAGCCCCTGGCCTCACTGAGTTTATAGTTAAGAGATGAAATACCTTAGGAACCAATGATCTGTGCATATCAGATGAGGGTTCCAGTATAGGCATGTTTAATGTACAATAGAAGTGTGGAGGAAGGGATGTCCACAGCTGCTCTGATTGATAGTCATTCAATACTTCAGAAATGAGCATCTAGGTGTCAGATGCTGTGCTTAGCATCAGGATTACAAAGATGAAGAAGAAAACGAAAGCATACCAGAGTGTAACTGCCAAGAGATGTGCAGAGGATTCCATAGAAACACCAAGAAGGATACTTGGCTCAAAGAGGGAGAGGTAAAATCTCTTTAAGACCTCACCAAGAAGTCCAAATATGTTCTACCTACTTGCATTTACAGATTTAATATTCAAGGAACAAATTTAAAACACTAGTTGAATTTCCACTGTTTTATTTTTCCTATAATTTGCCTTCTTCACAAGAATATTCTTTAATTCCCAGATGCCTAACAAACACATGAAAAGATGCTCAACATCACTCATCATCAGGGAAATACAAATCAAAACCACAGTGAGATACCACCTCACACCTGTCAGAATGGCTAACATTAACAACTCAGGAAACAACACATATTGGCGAGGATGTGGAGAAAGGGGAACACTTTTATGGTGTTGGTGGGAATGTAAACTGGTGCAGCCATACTGGAAAACAGTACGGAGGTTCCTCAAAAATTAAAAATAGAACTACCCTACAACCCAGCAATTGCACTAACTGGTATTTATCTAAAGGATACAAAAATGCTGATTTGAAGGGGCACATGCACCCCAATGTTTATAGCAGCGTTATCAACAATAGCCAAATTATGGAAAGAGCCCAAATGTCCACCGACTGATGAATGGATAAAGAAGATGTGGTATATATACACACAATGGAATATTACTTGACAATCAAAAAGAATGAAATCTTGCCATTTGTAACTACATGGATGAACTAGAATGTATTATGCTAAGCAAAATAAGTCAGTCAGAGAAAAACAAATATATGATTTCACTCATGTGGAATTTAAGAAACACAACAGATAAACATAGGGGAAGGGAAGAAAAAATAAGATAAAAACAGAGAGGAAGGCAAACCTTAAGAGACTCTTAAATACAGAGAACAAACTGAGGGTTGCTGGAGTGGAAATGGGTGGGGGGATGGGCTAAAGGGGTGATGGGCATTAAGGAGGGCACTTGTTGGGGGCGCCTGGGTGGCTCAGTCGGTTAAGCGTCTGACTTCGGCTCAGGTCGTGATCTCGTGGTCCGTGAGTTCGAGCCCCGCGTCGGGCTCTGTGCTGACAGCTCAGAGCCTGGAGCCCGTTTCAGATTCTGTGTCTCCCTCTCTCTCTGCCCCTCCCCTGTTCATGCTCTGTCTCTCTCTGTCTCAAAAATAAATAAACGTTAAAAAATTTAAAAAAAAAAAAAAAGGAGGGCACTTGTTGAGATGAGCACTGGGTATTATATGTAAGTGATGAATCACTAAACTCTACTCTTGAAACCAATACTACACTGTATGTTAACTAACTTGAACTTGAATTTTAAAAAAAAGAATATACTTTAATTCAAGGAAGATGCATAGAAAACAGGAGGTCATATGGCATAAGAGTCTGGCAGAGGCATGTTTGAGAAATGATAAGTAGTTTTGCATGGTTGTGGAGCAGGGGAAAATATCTGAGGGAAAAAATCAAACCTGGGAAGGTGGCTGGAGCCACATCATGGCAGTCCTTTAATGCCAATCTAAACAAGTTCGACTATATCCCATAGACAACAGGAGCCACTAAATGGTTTTGTGAGAAGAGATAGGATCAGATTTGTCTTTTTAGAAAGATCGCCTAGTAGTTGTGAGGGGCTTGCCCTAATCAGTTCATACCCATTCACAAATCTGACTCCTACCCCAAGCACAGGCTCAGTCCAGGCCCATTCTCTAGGACACATCTTAACCATGAGCAACAGCCAATATAAGGTAACCCTCCCGGAACTAGCATCAGCCTGACTCGCTATTGGTCCTACTTTTCTCCTGGAAGCCTCCATTCTTCACAAGGAGCCCTTCTGCCTTTTGTAATCCCTCCTCTCCATTGTCTAGGGAAACCATCCTTGTCCTCATCCCACAGCATTTCTGCCTTCAGGGGCTTGACCTCATTAGCCTAAATTTCAGCTTTTGGGACCCTATCTCTCTGATCAATGGATCAGACCTTGCCCATAGTTCCCCATCCCTATGACTGAAGAGTGTTAACTGAGGATCCACATGATTTGATTTTCCCCAAGTCCTAAATTCTCCCTCCTTTTCAGACCCCTTTTCCTCTAATCTGACCTCATAACCCCTGCCTTTCTGACTCTGTCTCTCACCTGTCACTACTGCCCCACTCTATATGCCTGAGGAGAAACTCTCCACTCAAATGGCCACAGACTGAAATTTGGATTGGTGGATACCAGTCCCAGTCCCAGTCCCATGTCCTGATATGGCCTTTAATCCTCTCCAATTCCACATCTGTTGGAATTCAGATGTGAATTTTTACCTTTTGAGCATTGTTTTCTACCCAGGATCACATTATATCCCCTGCGCTGACTTCTCTCTCTAGACTTCCCGCCCAGACCCAACCCCCTACAAGACTGTACTTGAACTAGATAATTCTGGAGCAGGAAGTACCCAGTTTTTATCTTACTCTTTTCTCATTTGGTCTCTGAGATTAAGAATCATCTCAGCATTGCCTAAGCCCCAGGTCTATCGGGGTAGACTGCTTAATAATGCCCAAGTAATAATAATGGTTTCCATCTTTGGTGGACTTCACTGCCAGAAATGGTGCAATGCACCTTACATTCATTGTTTCTTTTATTCTCACAGCAACTCTATGTGAGAGGCATCAACAGCTACACTTTACAAAGGGGACAGTAAGGCATAAAGAGATTAAATAAATTTGCCACTGCTAAGTGACAAGATCACTAGAAAATTTTTTGAATACACAGCTCTTTACCAAGAGCTATGCTCCAAAGCCTTTGCCTCTGAGGCCATGTGATCCCAACCAGCACATGCTCTAGGTGCCCCCGAGGATTCCAAGCGGCCCTTACCTATCTGAGAGATCACTGGTACAGCTGGGAAAAGGCTGAAGTTGGTCTGGAATTCCCAGAAAGAGCAGGGGAACATAGCCAGGTTAATGTTTCCATGTATCTCTTCCTAAGACATGTTAATTCATAAAAGGGCTAGAACCTAAAAGACACAGCTTTTTCTAGAGGAACACCATTAATGGCTTAGAGTCTTTGATGTAAAATTATATAGTACCTGGAATCCTCTCTATAGCTTTTCTCGTGGGACCCATATCATATAATTTCCTTATAATGAGGTCTTTCACTTTCAGGAATGAATTTATCTTAGATTTAAAAGAGACTCTTTTCACACAAACCCCACCAATTAAAAACTACTTAAAGCATCTTCCAAACATGGTAGACTTTTTTTTTTTTTTTTTTAAGAAATTTCACCTCACAAGGGCACCTGGGTGGCTCAGTTGGTTAAGCACCCGACTCCTGAATTTGGCTCAGGTCATGTTCCCACAGTTCGTGAGATGGAGCCCCACATTATGCTCTGTGCTGACAGCATGGAGCCTGCTTGGGATTCTCTCTCTCTCCCTCTCTCTCTGCCCCTCCCAAGCATGTGTGCTCTCTCTCAAAATAAATAAATAAACTTCATAAAATAAATTTTACAGTGGGAAAGATATGTTTGCCATCTGGCAAGTATGACTAGCTGACTACACTCAACCAGTTACAACATTTTCTGCTTTCTTTCTCTTGTTCTAAGAGCCCAGAGAGTTTAGGAGGTGCCACATTTCATTAGACAGAGGCCCTGGTTTGATAAGCGACATATCTTTCTCACTGGATGATATATCCATTTATTTGTATTTATAAAATTCCAGTGACCTTTTGAATGTGAAAAGCGGTAAGTCTTTCATTAGATTATCCCTCCACTCTAGAATTTTATAAACAAAGGCACATTTATCCAACATAAGGGGATAAATGACAATAAAAGCACAGAACATCAATTTGCTATCAGACACTGTTTTGTGAAAGATTCCCCTAAGGCATTACAGAACTTATAAAGTAGTATACACATTTAAAATCATATACAACTTGATTTTCAATGCTTGAACCTCTTAAAATACTTATGCATAATGATATTTTCACTCATATCTACTGGACTATAAAGCATGAGCAAATTTTCTAAATCTGTTTGTAAGTAAAGAATAAATGTGTAAAATGAAAAAAATCTATTTAGACTTATATCTTTCATAATTAGTATATTAAAGTTACCATTTATTGTATGTCTAGTAAGTATTGGGCATAATACTCAGTGCTTTAAATATATTATTTAACACTAAAAATAATTCTACACTAGTCATTATCTTCTTTATATCTATAAGAAAACTGAGAAGCTATATGACTTCTCCAAGGTCAAGTAACTATTAAGAAACAAGTACAGATTTCAAATCCAAGTCCATTTGATTCTAAAAGCTGTGCTCTTCCTACCAAGCATTATAGCTAACATTAACACAGGAACTATATTAGCTGAACTTTAATCCTGGCTCTACCAACAACTGTGTGATGTTGGGCTAGTTACTTAACCTCTCTGTTCTTCAGTTTTCTCGTCTATTAAAATAGGAATAACAAGAACACCTACAACACCAACAAATGTATTGCAGGGATTAAATGAGTTAACACAGGAAAAGTATTTGGAACTATGTCTAGTATAAAATAAGTTCTTAAAAATTGATGGTTGTTAGTATCATCATCATCAGTACCATTGTTGTTATTATTACTACACAAGGCTTCCTCCATGGAAAACTTCTCTTGACCCTCCATTCCTCTCCATCTACCATCCCGTTTCATGATCCCCTTCACAGTTACACGTATTGAAAGAGTCATCTGCACTTGCTGTCTCCATTTCTTAACCTCACACCCACAGCCACTGAGCTATGGTTTCCTCTGGGTCCACACTGTAAAAACTGCTCTTATTGAGATCTCGGTAGCAGAGACTACTATGTGTTCACCAAACCCCATCTACTTTATCTTCTAGAAACATATTCAGACTACAGTTCCCAGCCTCCCTTGTTGTTGCCTATATTCATGTGATTAAGCTCTAGCCAATCAAATGTGAAAAAAAGTGACATAGCCCATGACAGAGTTCGCACGGGTGATCCTTCCTCTCTTCCTCCATCCACAGACCCAATGCTGGTGGATCTGGATCCAGCTTCATATTTCAAAGCCCAAAAGTATAACAGAGCCACAAAATAAAAGGAGTTGTGTCCCCATACGAATATATGGAGCTGAGCACACCACCTCTGCACCTCTGGCCAACCGAAAATTGCACTCGTGAGAAATAAACTTGTATTGTGTCAAGTCATTGAAATGTTACTGCTGTTTGCTACAGACACTAATGTCACTTTCCTTAACTAATGAGATCATCTATGGTATTCAGGTCATTCTTTGTCCTCATCTTAGTATCCTCTCAGAGACTTTTTTTCACTTTCTTGTCTTAGCCTCCATGACATCATACTCTTCTGATTTCCCCCTAAATTTCTGCACATTTCTTCTCAGTTTCCTTTGCTTGCTTCATATTCTCTAACTTTTTCAAACCTCTTCTCTAAAAAGGCTAGATCATAAATATTTTAGGCTTTGTGAGCCACATGCAATCTCATATATTCTTCTTTGTTTTCCTTACAAGTCTTTGAAAGTATAAAAAGCTTTCTTAACTGGTAGCCATGCACTAATAGGCCCCAGGCTGGATGTGGTCCACAGGTTGTGGTTTGCTGACCTCCATCCTAGTTGACTGACAAATATAAAGTGCCACCCTTTCCAGCTCAGCTTTAACCTCTAGTATCTTTGCTTGGTATACTCTCCCTAGAGAATCATATCAAATCCTATGCTTTAAACATACCTATATACTAATGTCTCCTAGGTATCTCCAAAGCTGGCCTTTCCCTTGTGAAATAGACCTAAATATGTAACAGCCTACTTGGCCTATCCCCTTGGGTACCTACAAGTATTAGGCTTCTCAAACAAAAAACAAAAAAACAAACAAGTAAACAACAACAAAGAAAAACCTGAAAGAAGACTGCTGATCCCCCTCCACTTCAAACATGTTCCAAGCTCAATAAAATACACCATTAGCCTCGAGCTAAAAAAATAGCACTTATTCCTGATGTCTCCTTTCCTCATCCCCCAAGCCTAATCCCTCACTAAGATTTGTTGGTTCTATTTTCACCATATACCTGCAATGTGCCTACTCCTCTATACTCTTCTGGACTCTCATCCAGTTCAAGCCATCATTGCCTCCCATCTGAACAATTACAATAGCCTCCTAGGTGGGGACCCTGCTTCTACCTTCACCTCCCCGTATGTATCTTCCAAAGAACAATTACAGTGTTGTTGTTTTTTAATTTAAATCACCTCAAGATGCTCTTCACACTTGAGTGTTTTCCCTTTGCTCTTAAAATAAAACCAAACTCTTACTCTATAGGATACAGCCTCTTCATCATTTTATTCCACCCACCACCTGATCTTCCGCTCCAACCACACTAGCCTCTTCTGCACACCCAAGTATTCCCTATTACGTCACTCTATTTCCTTCTCAGTAATGTTCACAATGTGTAACTCACTTGTATATTCATTTACTTGCCTATTTTTGTCTCTCATGCAACAAATACAAACCCTCATTCACACATGGAGTACAGAAACCCCATGATGGCAAGGATCTCATGGCATCTCATGATGGCAAAGTCTATTTATCAGTGTATTACCCAGACTGATACCTGGTACATGTTGTACTAAGTGCATATTTATGGAACAAGAAGGAATACAGGGATGAAGAAAGAAAACAGACGAATAAATTTCAGTGACAGAATTTATTTTGATTTTGATTTACTGATATGAACATTAACTTCAGATAAATTAACAATTGCTGATGGTATTTTTCAGCTCAAAATATTTTACAGTCATGTTCCCTTTTTCCTTATTTTTCATAAATCCCAATGTGAGGCCAAGAGAAATTAAATATCATGAACCTAATTTTACAGAAAAGCATGTTGACATACAAACAGGTTGATTTCACCAGATCACTATGAATATGAAGATAGAAATTTACTGCAAGTTTCTGCAGAGTTGGGCCCACTGTCCTTATCCAGTAGATACTGGACATTTTATGAATCTCTAAAAAGTCATTAGTTATCCCTATTGCCCTGCTTCTGTAAGGGTCCGGATGCTGTCACTGCAGGCCTCAGACAAGGCGGCCTTTAAAGATTGCTGTATAAAACATGAAGTGACAAATTCAGTTCTGTATGTGAAGCAAGAAACTAGGGAAAAGTACAGTCACAAAGATAGTGTTATATAAGGAATTCCAAGGCTTCGAATGTGACCCATATAAACAAGAGTACAAAAAGAGTGTGAAATCACATCCCACTGAAAACAGAATTTACCTGACACTCACTCACTTCGCCCTAGAAGTTGTGGAAATCTTTAAGAGAAGCCTTGTGAGAACAGAGCAATAATTCAAAGTCTGGGTGGCAGATTAAAGGCTAAAAGAATTGATATAAAATTCCCCTAAAGAAGAGATGTCAAGAGGGAAGCCATGACATTGTTGAACACTTGATCAAGATGTCTTCTGTTTCTACTAACAAAAATAATGGATTTAAATTACAAACTAGAGTGATTTCAGCCAGATGAGAGAATTTTGGAGTTAGTGAATCTTTGCCTAAGCTTTTCATTCCCTGACGATAGTTCATTACCAGAAAGCACACCAAGACGTGGGCCACAATGCCATGGTGGGGAAGCTTTTCCTGGGTACCCCTCGCATCCAAATCTCTGCCCTATAATTGGGCTTTTTCTGCTGCATGCTGTCAAGCATATGCTTTGCTACTTTATTCATACCAGATTACAAAAGATCCTAGTACCTTAAAGCATAACCCTTCCCAAAAACATCTGCATTTTCATTTGAATCTATGCTAAAGCAATAAAGTTCTGCTTGCAATATTTCAGAAATCAGCCAAACGGTTGTGAGAATACTTGAATGGAACTTTAGAACCTTCCCACAGTTTTTCTGAGTATTGCATACAGGCAGACACTAGGAAGCAGGGGCACCGGGGATGGAGGAAGATGGGGCAGGAGAGGATTTTGAAATTCCATTAATAGAACAGGTGATCCACTTCCTTGTTCTAGTAAATAAAGGAAAATAAATAGTAAAGTAAAAAACAGTAGGGTAAATATTAAATTAATTAATAAAGTAAATAATAAACTAAAAAACAATTTATCAAGAAAAAAAGGCACATGTTGAGATAGCTCTGATCCAAATCAGTATAGAGAGTATTATAAAGAGGATAAAACTGCAGAACTTGGGAAGGGAGACTAATTCCCATGAAGATATTCCAGTTCATCAAAAAAAATTGCTAAACAGAGAATTATGTTTACAGGCAAAAATCACAAATGTATAATTTTTTTAGATTTTCTATTTTTTTAAGTTTATTTTTATTTATTTTGAAAGAGAGAGAGAGAGCAAGTGGGGGAAGGGGCAGAGACAGAGGAAGCCAGAATCCCAAGCAGTCTCCATGGTGTCAGCACAGAGCCTGATGCAGGGCTCGATCTCACAAACGGTGAGATTATGACCTGAGCTGAAGTCAAGAGTCAGATGCTTAACCAACTGAGCCACCCAGGCACCCCAAAACAGAATTATTTTTAAAAATTAAACCACACTAAAATATACATGATAATAAACTGAAAATAATAATATTTTTTCTCTAATGATTCAGAAACAACTTAAGAGTTTTATAGAGGCTTGGAAACTTCCTTATAATCATCAAACGTCAATAAACTATAGATGTATAATGTGTTGTTTAATAGACTATTTTAACTAATAAATTTCCATCCATTTCATGTGTCATGTCTATGACACATATCCAAGCTGTAGGACATAGAAGTCTAACGTTTTCTCATTTTTTAATATGTTTAATGACTTCAGATACCTTTAACAGAACTGAACATGAAATTCAGAAATTTCTGACATGAGACAGATGGAAAATATAAAAAAAGATTTTGTAAACTTTAAAAAGTGGGGAGGTCGGAGAATAGACAATTGTCATTAGACAGCTATATCGACAAAACCTTAAAAGCACAACAATCTTTAGAATTATTTAGATTCCACTACTACTGCACATTCCACACACATTTTGGAGAAGGATAATGAGTCTCCGTCATTCAGGCAGGACAGTGGAGGCATCAGCGAATGTGCTGATTTGAAGGAGCTATTTACCCTGCTTAGAATCCCCTAACAGATACCTTAGTCTTCAGGATAAAATCAAACTCACCCTCTCAAAATGTTATCAAGAAGTATTTAATCCCTCTCGCAAATTCTGTTCCCTATCTCAAAAACCCAAAGTCTGAACCAATCTGAAAATTGTTACCCAGCCTTTATTGCCTTTCTTTTTATACTTTTTTAGAACTATAACTCCCAGAAAACTACAGGGCAAGGAGGCAAGGTGAAGGAAGTGGCAATGTCAGATCCTAGGGAGTGAACTTACTGTAGATAAAAATACCATATAAGGAAGGCAAAAATACCTCTGGTGAGCAATGCATGGCTTGGGCTGGAAAGTTTCTTGCACGCAAAGGTTCAAAATGTGGGAGAACCAGACAGACAAAACAAATCCACACGGTAAAAGACAAAAACAAAAAACAAAAAGCAAAAAACAACAACAAAAAAGGAAACCTTTAAAAACACATAAAATGGTAAAAGACAAAACATATTAGTGATCTCCAAAGGTATAATTCTCCCATTAAAACAGTATAATTTCCAGATTCGGTTTTTTTAAAAAGCAAAACTCAACCACATTTGGCCTCATATAAGGGACATAAGAGACCCATGCAATGTGAGGGACCTGAGTTTGCTCAATGCTTGAAGCACCAGACTGAGGTGGGGCTCCTCATCACAACCTTGTAATAAGAACCCGTGTTAAAAACAAAACAAAACAAAACAAAAAAAGAAATGGCATAGTGACTAGATCTGGATCATCCCCATTTTACTCAGGGGCAGGACCCCAAATTACCATAACAAAACAGGGTTTGCACTGGTACTAGAGGGCTGAGGGAGGCCACTGCAACATCCCTTGACAGAGGGAGGTGAGCAAAAAGAAGGAAAATATGAAAGATCACAAATGCCAATAGTCATTAGGGATGAAAACCAGACACAGACACCACTTAGGCAAATCAAGGAAGGTTTTCTGATCACGAAGATTTAGAAGGAAGTCACCGAACATTTTAGATAGAGTGGTAAGTGCTAAGTCCCCCAAAAGACCTTATCAGAAGGTCACAGTTACAAATGGTAAGTCTAAAGGAGTGAGGATCCCATCCCATTTTGGAGGCATGGCTGTCCACCTCCAAGCTCAGCCTCATACGTGGGGTTAGAGTATATGAACTGACATTTGACCATTTTTTACCTACACTATCGTGAAACGGTATATAAGGCAAATGTAGATCTGCACGTAGGTAAGTTTAGATAAATGAGTCAGAGGAGCCCATCCAATCAGTGTTAATCCAATGTGCATTATTGTAGTGTGTTATATGTACTACAATACTATTAGGCATGGACATAGACCTCATTTTTATACCCAGTCTTTCTCAGCCAGAAGAGTCTGATCCAAGTGTTTTCCTGGATAATTAGAACAAGGTTCAGATACACAAATGTCTCTGAATTTTCAATAATATCTAATGTTATGAGAATTTTTGACAAAAGTGAAAAAAGACATTATATACAATTATATATTATTATGTATTATATATATTTCCAATTTAGTATGAGAAATATAGACTATTTGCATAGAAAAGACAACTAAAAGAAGTGCACTAGGTTGTAGTAACACAACAAATGAATTAGATTTTCCTCTTTATTGTTTTTGGTATCTCCAAATTATTAGAGTAATTGCTCATTAACACTATAATCATGAAGCAATACCTTAAAAAAACTTATTTTTGTAGTAATGTGGAGAAGGATGTGGAGGGTCAAGGGGATCAATTAGGAGACTCCACACTTGTCGAGACAAGAGGGCGATAAAGGCCTGGGCAGAAAAGAAGGATTTAGGATTTATTAAAAGGTCTTATTTTATGTAGAAGTTGAATGTAAGTTTTCTGGCTTGGGCAGCTGTGTACATAGAAAGAGCATTAATTAGGAGAATATACGCAGTTCACAAGGAATGTCCTAGGAAAATGATAAATTTTATTTTGACATGTGTTTCTGGTGTTTGGAGGCATAAAAGTAGAGATGCCGAGCAAACACAGTAAAAAAGAAAGACACAAGATCAGAAGGCAGGGAGGGAAAGGAAGGAGGGGTGAGGGAAGGAAGAAAGGAGGAAGAGGAGAAAAGTGAAAAGACAGATATGGGTCACAAGCTTCGAACATCTATTTAGGCTGGAGATACAGTATATAAATAGCCATTGACACTGTGTAGATCGATATGGTTCCAAGAGAACGTATGATCACATAGGCTTCTTTTCTTCCGGAATGGTAGCACAACTGATACTTGGGGCAGGATAATTCTTTGTTTGGGAGTGGGGTGGGTAGTTGTCCTGTGCATCGTAGGATGTTTAACAACATCCCTGGCCTCTACCCACTAGATTCAGTAGCACCACCCCTCCAAATCTGTTGTGACCACTGGCTATAGCCATAACCAAATATCCCAGGGGGCAGAGCGGCAGGGGGCAGGGGGGTGGGCAGAGAAGGGGAGTGCCAAATCACTTCCAGTTGAGAACTACTGTTCTAGTGTATTACAGCAATGAGACATGATGTCACTCAATAGGAACCTACATATTCAGATAAAGATGCTTTTACATAAAGGTATTTTATTGGCTAAATATGTGTCAGGTACTGCCTTAGGTTCTGGAGATTCAAAGTTAAATATGATATTCGCCCAGGTCCTCAAGGAGTGCATAATCCAGTGAGGCACAGAGACGCATAAAGAAATACTTGCAACGCATTGGGGAAAGTGCTGGTCTCAACAAGCATAAAATACTCTAGCAGCAAAATAGAGAATGTTATACTGACAGGAGAAAAAAAAAGTCAAAGAGAAAGTGACATTTGAGTTTCCTCCTGCAAGGTAAGTATACATTCAATAAGTCAAAATGATGGGGAAAGACATGGTATGAGGAATGTATGCAACAGAATATATCCAAAGAGCTAATAACAGCCCAGAATTTACGTTGAGACAGTTTTTGTTTTGCTCATGGATGATTCATGTCTATTTGGGCAACAACATCCCACTCGTAGGAAACTAGCACCCAAAGTGCAAAGCATATTTTGTACCAAAGGTAAACAAAGTGGTACTAACCGAGCTGGGCAAAAGAACAGAAGGTGTCTTTAGAGCTACTTTAGTTCCCACATATTGCCCAGAGCACTTAAATTGACCTCATAGGGGGCCGTTAAAAAGGGCTTCTATCCCAGTCAATACCTCAGGAGCAGTGGGCTCTTCCCCTGTGTTACAAGGTAACCCCTCAGTGAAACTAATTAGATTTTTTTTCCCAAAAAACATCCAGGTTACTGATTTGAGAATTGAAAATAGTATTGACGTATAGCTGTCAGTTATACCTGAATAAGAATTAACTACAGAATTTTTTAACATAAGAAAAATATGAAATGTCTACAATTTTTACTGCTACAAGATTTCAATTTAAAAAAATCATTTGTCGTAAATCCGCTTACAAAATGTAGGCTTCCTAAATCAAATACATTATGCAATAATTTTGCCAAGTGGCTTAAAATTTTACCTGAGTGTCTTCTTATATTGAAATATTTTGTTTATCCCTGGGACTATAATGTTCTTCACATAACATTTATTTGAAGGTTTATCATTATAATCTCTTAATGACATTAAGATTTGCTCGGCCTTTACTACATCCATACTTATGCTTTCAACATTTACTAAATACCAATGATGTACGTGGCCATTTGCAAATATGTAGATGCTTCTCAACGAAATTGACATAAAAAGAACTAAGAACATATTGAGCCCTGCCCATGTGATAGTCACTGTGCTTATGTTTCATGTGGCTTATCTTTAATTCCCAAAACCCTACGTAAAAGATATTATAATTATCTCTATTTTACAAATGAGCAACTAAGGACTTGAAGTTACTTGCCCAAGCACCTACAGCTAAAATGGAAGACTCTGAAATAGGCCTATGTGTCCCTTTCCCTCTCTAGACCCTAAAGAGTAGAGATGCCCAATTCAACAGTCCAGTCCCATTTCCTTTTTGTCTTCCACAATTCCAAACTGGTCTCTGTTCCTGAGGACTAAAGCTACATTTTACATGCCTACAAGTTCTCACCCTTCAAAATGCCTTCCTTCTTCCTGTCAAAGGTACTGACTGCCCCGATGGGTTGTTAGGGCTCAGACTGTGAGGCTAATACTCTCCTTTACCTGATGGTGGTGTGTTAGCCCACAACCAATTTTACATTGTCTCTTTTATAATATTTGGCCATAAATGTCAGGTATCACTTGATCCTAGACCTTGTCCACCTAAGACTCTCTCCCTGTCTCATACTTTTAAATATTATCTTATGCTATGTAGTTCCAAAACTTACATCTCCAATATAGACTTCCCTGAGCTCTAGACTTAAACTCCACCAGCATACTTGAAGTCGCTAACTGGACATGGTGACTTCTAGGCTCATCAAATCATATATGGGCATAAACTAGACTATATTTCCTACACAGGTGTAGCCACATGGCTATGTTTTATTTAATGGAATAAAGTAGAAGTAATGGGTGTGAAATTTCCAGTCCTGACCCAAAAAACCTCCCATATCCACTGCTTCGTGTTTTTTTTTCTCTTCCTTCTGGTGGAATGGAAATAATCTCAGGGTGACAGCTAAAGTCACATGTTGAAGGTGGCAGAGTTTCTGTCAGCCTAGATCTCAACCACTGCACAGAAGAGAGCTGCCTTTCTAATCTATTTACCCATGTGTTATTCATGTAAAAAGTTAGTCTTTGGGCTAATATACATTTTTTTTATCTAATTGCTAGTTAGAAAGGCAGTTAGCCTTCCAAACTAACATAATTTTCTTATAGTAATCGCAAGCTTAATATGATTTCCACCCAAACTTGTCCTCATCAACCTTCCTTAATTTAGAAAATGGTACTGCCTTTCACTTAATCTCAAAGATCAGAAATCTGGGAGTTATTCTTGATTTTTTTTCTCTTCATTCTTCACATGCAATCCATGTAAATTCTATCTCTAAAATCCTTCAGAAAACTATCCATTCTGTTTATCTCTCCTACCAATTCCCTAATCCAAACTACCATATTGTCTACCTCAATTGTGACAATAGCTATCTAGTTTTTCCCTATCTTCTTCCATTCAGGACTGTGAGGGAAATATTTTAGGGACTGAAAACAACCAGTTGAGGGGGTCCAAGAAAACCTCATGAAGGAGATTTGAATGATGGATAGAATAGGAATATAAGAGGGGCATTGCAGGGAAGGTGAGCAGAATAAGGCAATATACACAAAAAGAACAACAGGAAATTAAATGAAGCAGGACTGTTGAGTGTCCCTGAGGACCATAATGTATTCCTTCCTCCCTATATAAAGGGCTTGACTGATGGAAGTGGCCAGCATTAAAAATGCTGTCTTTAAAAAAATTATTTCTTTGAATAAATGTGTTCATACAAGAGTTAATCTGTCTTAAAATTATCCATGTTCAACTCCCAATCAGTCAACCTATAAGAATTATTCTGTTTAACTCAATTACTGTATAGATAAGCTGCTAATTATAGAACTTGGTAATTACTGCTCTTGCTATTAGTAATATATTTGTTGATGAAAAGAAAGTAATCTTATCACTTTAATTAATGCTTGATTTGAGACAACAGTGAACTTATCAATGAAGTCTATTTCAGCCTAAATAAAATTTTTTAAAGGGTACTTTCTTTTTAAGATGCTTTTCAAGTAAATCGTATTGCACAAAATTACGTATGATATATTAATGGTTATTCTCACGTTTTTAATATTAAAAAATAAATGATGCAAAGAAGCTTAAAAAAAACAAGTTTCATTTATGGTTCAAGTTTTAAAGCTGATCATTTTAAATAAGAAAGAAATAATGTTCTTTCTTCTTCCTCATCACTACAATCAGTTCTCTATTATGCTAGTTTTCAGAAAATGAAACACACCGTCCAAGGAAAATCACATTCTAATCACTTTAAGCTCTACCTTCCTGTAAGGTCGATGGACAAAAAACAAGAGAGAGAAACTTTTGTAACTCCTTTATGCTCAAACATAAGCAAAAGTGTTGATTTTCTCTATTGAGCAGTCAATGCTCCTCTTCACTGACATACTTTAAGTGGGGAGAGAAGTTGGTAGAAAGGCATATAATTGTCACTATATTAAACATGGCGGGAGTGATGGGAGACTTGTACATAAGTTATAGAGATACAGAGTAATTAAATATATACTCTACATGCACATATCTTTCACAGATATGAAGATCTCTAGAAAAACCAAGTATTTTCTAGTGTATCAATAAATCCACAAAGCTAGAGAGCAAACACATTCAGATAAACAATGAGCAAGCAGCAACAGGCATGGTTTCCATCCAAGCTAAGAGATGACTCCTCTGAGTTTTTCTCATGAAGCAATCCATAAGCCGGGTAATAGTGCATGACCCCAGGGCTCCAAACAGTGTTGTGGAGATTAGAAAAATAGAGTATGAGATATATTTTAAGCCCCTGAAAAAAGGAATATGGAAATATATTGTCATAGAATTGATTACTTGGCCAAGCAAAACTGAGACCACTTTCAGCAAGTTTTAAGGGGAAACTCCCAACTGAGTATTTCAAACCCAAGTATGTTTTTCCTGAATTATATGGATGCCATTTCAACTCTCCACTTTAATGGCTTTTGAGTGCTCTACTAGATTGTTAACAATAAGAGTCCCACTTCCTAATTCACTGACTGGAGACCTAAGCAATGCATTGTAAATCCGTTAAAGCAGCTTTTGTGTGGGTGTACACAGAAGTAGCAGAAGTCAGTTCCTCTGGTTATAGCACAGCCAATGGTAAAGCTGATGCATGTGACTTTTGTTTTAAGTTTTTATTTAAATTCTAGTTTCTTATGCATAAGAGACTTTTAAAAACTGAGAACAAACTGAGGGTTGGGGGGGGTGGGAGGGAGGGGAGGGTGGGTGATGGGTATTGAGGAGGGCACCTTTTAGGATGAGCACTGGGTGTTGTATGGAAACCAATTTGACAATAAATTTCATTTAAAAAATTCTAGTTTCATGTGACTTTTGAGGATATAACTTGTGAAACTGGGAAAGGTGAACTTATTTTTTTTTTTGAGAGGGAGAGAGTATGTAAGCACACAGGGGAGGGACAGAGAGAGGGAGAGGAAGAATCTTAAGCAGGCTAGATGCATGAGGCAGAGCTCAATCTCATGACCCTGGGATCATGACCTGAGCTAAAATCAAGAGTTGGACGCTTAACTGAGCCACCCAGGCAACCCAGGAAAGGTGAACTTAAATCTCAACAACCTTGCCAATTTTATTACTGAAAAGAGGAGTACTGTGAAAGTCTGTCTTCAGTGTTCAATATACTAATGGCCAGTAATAATTCAATCATAACTAAATTTGCCAATGCGCTCAGGCTAAGACAATGACTTGGTAACTTTTATAAGTTTACTGACATGTCAGTTTCAAGTAAACTGTCTTCTTAGGGAATTCTAAGTATCTACAGAATACTTGGCCTTAATCTAGAATTCCAAGAGTTAAAGCTGAATTCATTAAAATCTGAAATATCCTTACTTTTTATTACAAATATTATATTCAGGAGACAATGGAAGTACAAGTATTACTTGATCATATTTCAGCTGAGGTTTTATTAAAATTTTGTTATGGTGAAGACAACACAAGTGAATCAGATAACCTGGTTGTAGATCAGTCTCAAATGCTAACTAGCTGTATGGCCTTGTTAGTTAACTCCTCCATAAAATAAGGGGAATGCATTAGTGAAGCCTTTGTGTTGCAGTGAAAGAAAGCAGATTTGGGAAGTAAATAAAACTGAGTTTGAATTTTAACACCATTCCATATGGTGAGTCCCTGAACAATTTATTTGCCAATGGGACTTAGTTTTCCCATCAGTCAAATGTTTCCATCTCCTTACTTATTTACATACTACATCAGCCCCTGGATGGCCTCTTTTGCTCACAAACCAGCCTGGGCTCACTCAGCTGTTTTTATGGAATCCCTGCTAGCACTCTTGGCCCCCTTCTTGGTTCTTTCCCTTGATAAGCTTATCACTGACATGCCTTCATCTCTCAGCTGTCATCTTCCTCCTCGCTCAAGTTCCAGGTTTATATTCTCACCTTTGTACACAGATATCTCCAACTCTAAGTCCAAATTCAAATGTCCCAAATCAATTCACCACCTACCTTCTGGGTTTTCTATTTTTGTTGAGGCACCACCATTCTCCACATCTAGCAAAGGCAAGCTTTGCTGTTAACTGTGGTCCTCTTCCCTTTATCTGCTCACACTCTCTTGGGTTTACACTTGCCCAATCCAATGGCTATAAAATATCATCTTAATGCCAAAGACTCAAAAATGTATATGTCCAGTCTAGCTCTTCTTCCCCAACCGCACATTCACATTTCACTCTCTACAGTACTCACACCTCCACCTAGTTAACTCACAACCATCCCAAACTCAGCATATGCACAAGTGAACTCCCAATCTCTATCCCCCAAACCTACTCCCCCTGCAGCCTTCCCAACTACTCCTGCTTCCCAACTACTCAGGCCAAAACCCTTGGCATCATCTTTGCTCCTTCTCTTTCTCTTCCTCCCTCTCCTCACATTCAAAATTTGGGTAAGCCCTGAAGAGAGTACAATATTTCCCCCAACTAAAGACCAAAATGTCCCTAGTGTTTGATCTTCAACAGCTACAAATCATAGTTGCAGAACTTTTCAGTGTTACTTCAGAAGTTTACATTTGTTTGAGGTAGTGTGTATCCTTCAGTTTCATGAACTGATTAGAACCCACATCTCCCACATCATGCTTGAGACCTCCATCAGAGCCGACCAATACAACACATAAAATCTAGCATATTCCTGAGTAACACTTTAATCAGATCTGATTGCATTAAAAGCAATAGCATTTGTAAAACAAAAAGCTATCACAGAAGACAAATTTTCCCACCAAACAAGGCAAAGCTAAAAACTATTATAGAAGATCTATCCATCCTCCACGAGGAAAAAGAAGCCTGTCAATTGGGGAATTTGTGCACATCATTCCCCAGCCTGGTGCTGGAGACAAGACCCCAGATTTCTGCTTGCTCATGCTGTGTCCTTCCACAAAAGTTTTCTAAAGTAGACAATTTCAACATATTTGCCTAAACTTAACACTTTTCTTCAAAACAGTTACTTTCCAAAATAGCCAATGGTTTCATCAAATTAAATACTTTTTAAAAAAACTTATAGAGAGTAAGAACTCAACAAAAATGATGACTGGGTTTTCTATTCCATTTTCACAGAGCCAAAAAGCTCAGTTCTACATCCAGTCCATCCCAACAGAAGTTCAGGTCTCCAAAGAAGGATCTTCCACAAACTGCCTGAGTGTATCTTGTCCATGTTTACTATTAAGTCATTTTTTGCATGCCCACCTTAATGTTTCTCCAGCTTTCATATTTATTTTTCGAATATTCAAGTCCCAAACGTATTTAACTTATGTCCTTTCAATCTGTACTTAAAATTGGGCGTTAACAAATAACTTGCCAAAAATCCTTAATTAGAGCAGTATTTCTGTGCATTTGTGTGTCTTTACACATACATCTACACATATACACATGTGCGTGCATAGCACACATACACTACCTATTAATAAATATTTATGACCTTGTTATTTGGGAAAAAGCTCACATATTTATTTCAGAAATCAAGTTTAATGCTGTCTTATATACAAAACCAAAAGACATATATACTGTGTTCTCTATGGATTTCAATGATTTTTTTTAATTTCTGAGAATTCTGCATTTCACTTTCTGATTATAGTTGTACTAAAGACTTGCACTTTTTCTAAAGACGCAGAATAGCCTGACTTGAAAAATAACCAAATTTTTAATCATTAACTACTTTCATCATTTACATCTAGGGTTCCTAGTTTCTTTGATTTTATACTATGCTTCCCAAAAGGTTTCTCCATTAATATTAACAGCTTTATGAATCTCATTACTCTGATTTATGCCTCTTCAATTTATTTAAGGTTGTGTCAATATTAAATTATCTGTCCCTTGTGAGCAACTTCAATAATGTTTAGATGCAAAATAATCTTAAACATTACCTAGCAGGCAAAAATCCATGTTTTTACTTATAATGCCATCCTCCCTAACAGAATTTACTAATAATTAACAAGTATTATACTGAAGAATTCAGAGCCAGTCTAAAATACAATAAAAATATCTATAAGCTGTACTGTAACTCTGCTTTTAGTTAACCTCAAATGTACTTGTTCTTTAAAAAAAAAAAAATTGTGCCAGGAGAGAAATAAAAGGTCAAAAGATGAATTGAAATTTCTGCCTAGATATCTAGGGGAAGCTCTAAACAAAATTAAGTGAATACTGTACTATAATTTTTATTTTAGGAGACTTCTGCTACTAGGAAGATGGAGTTGATATATTTTTTCCCTATTCCTTTAAGTTCAACTGTAAGTCTTGGACATTATGTATAAAATAAACATAAAGCTGAAAGATGGAGAGAAGAGTCAGGCAAACCAGTGAGTGAACACAGGACCCAAAGAACACAGTGGTGACTTTCCTAAATTATCTTTTCCTCTTATATATTCCAGACTTGCCAAAGAAGCCAGCAACTTGGACATGCCAAAGCAAAGCTCCCTCCCCCCGCAAAAAGAAGGAAAATCCTGCTTCCTGCAGCCAAAGGACCAGAAGAGGGTCAGTCTAGCAAGACCAAAAAAAAAAAAAAAAAGGTTTCTATTCCCATCAAACATCAGTGGCAAACTGTGGCCCCACCCATACTGACGACAACAAAGGCCAAGTGGGGGGCCTAAAGCCCAACCTCATAGAGTGTACTAAGGTGTGCCAACATGACCTCAAGACTGGTGTCAGAGAAGACCAAATAGAGAGCTGAAACATTCTACCCTACCTGCCAAAAATGAGTCCTCCACCCATGGAGTCTATAGAAACCACATGGTCACACAGACTTCCACCTCTGCTTGGCAGTAATGAAACACCTCCTCCTCTCCACTGGGGCAGTGTTAGAGGAAGTCTAGTGGAGAGTCAGGACTTTTGTCATTGCCCAGAGGTAAGGAGGTCAACCCATCCCCTGCTATCAGTGGTGGCAAAGTGGAGAGCAGAACAATAATAAGGAACCCCTACTCCTCCCAGCCAGGGAGGTATCAGTGAAGGCCTATCAGAACTTCCACTTCCAGGGCTCCCTGGCTGGCTCAGTCAATGGAATGTGCAGCTCTTTATCTTGGGGTTCTAAGTTTAAGCCCCATATTGGATATAGAGACTACTTAAAAATTAAAAAAATTAAAACATTTTTTAATCTAAAAAAGAAAAACAATTTCCACTCCCAACCAGCAATAATGAGGACTTCCTCAACATCTATTGTCAATAGAGGTCAAATGGAAAGCTGGATTTCCACCTTAACCTAACAGTACTGAGGCAATGCCTCTTTCCCCTGCCTGACTGTTATCAAAGATAATCAATTATAACAGAAAGTTTAAAGAAGATCCATAATCTTGGTACTTAATATCCAAAATGTTTAAGTTTAAATTAAAAAAGAAGAAGAAGCAGCAAGAACCAGGAAGCCTAAAACTGAATGAAGAAAAAAAAATATGCATACATTAGAAAAGAGAAAAAGTATCAAATCAATAATGTAAGCTTCCATCTCAAGAACCTAGAAAAAGAAGAGCAAAATAAACTCAAAGCAAACTGATGGAAGAAAATAATAAAGATAAGAGCAGAAATCAATGAAATTGAAAACAGAAAAACAGTAGAGAAAATCAATGAAACAAAGAGCTGGTTCTTCAAAAAGATCAATATAATTGACAAACCTTTAGCAAACTGACAAAAAAAAAGAGAGAACTATATTAGGAATGAAACAGGTGAGAGGACACCAAAAGGATAAGAGAATACCACAAACAACCCTACACACATGAATTTAACAACTCAGGAAGAACAGACTCATTCTTCAAAAAACATAAACAATGATAAATCATCCAATATGAAATAAATCACTTGAATAATTCTGTAACTATTAGGGAAATTTAATTTATAATTTAAAAACTCCCAAAGAAGTTATCTCTAAACACAAAGGGTTTCAATGAAGTATTCTACAAAATGTGTAAAGAATTAACACCAATCTTATACAATCTTCTCAAATAACTTTATAAAGCTAGTATTGTCCTGATACTGAAACTAGACAAAGACAATGCAATATAGATGTTAAATTCCTTAAGAAAATATTAGCAAACAAAATTCAGTGATATGTAAAAAGAATTTATTTATTGTGACCAAGTGGGATTTATTCCAGGGATGCAAGGCTGGTTCAATATCCAAATGTTAATTAATATAATCCACCATATTAACAGGTTAAGAAAAATCATATGATCCTACCAATCAATGAAGAAAAAACATCTCACACAATTCCAAATTCACTCATGATAAAAATTCTCAGAAAAGAAAGATAATGGAACTTCCTTAACTTAATAAAGAATATCTACAAAAAAAGCTACATTCAACATTACACTTAATGGGAAAAACTCCCCACTAAAATTAGGAACAAAACAAGAATGCCCACACTCATTACTCTTACTTAACACAGTGCTAAGAGCCCTGACCACTAGCAAGATGGCAATAAAGAGAAATAAAAGGCAAACATATCAGAAAGGAAGAAATGAAACCATCCCTATCTGAAGACAATATGATAACCTACGCAGAAAATCTCACTGAACCTACAATAAAACCCCTAGAAGTAAATGAGTTTGGCAAGGTTTCAGGATACAAGACAAACATACCATCAATGGTATTTCTATACGCTAACAGTGAATACATGGATATCAAGCTTGAAAATACAATACCATTTCCATCACTCAAAAAAAAAAAATTAAATAGATGCAATTGTAGTTGGTCACTGTTAGTAGAACCTCACAAAACATGTACAGAGGTTATATTTTTTAACTTTATTGTAGAATAATTGATAAATATAATTATATATATTTAAAGTATACAGCATGAAGTTCATTTGTTATACATATACATAGTAGAATGATTACTAAGATCAAAGTCTTGTATTCTAAATGCTATCAAACACTGATGAAAGAGATTTTTAAAGATCTAAATAGACATAATGCTATAGACTAGAAAGCTAAATATAGTAAAGATATCAAATCTCTCAAAACTTAGATAAAGGTTTAACACAATTCTTATCAAAATCCACCAAAAAAAATTGTTGATATGATATAGACAATTAATTCTAAAAATGTATATGGAAAAGTAAAGAAACTAGAATAGCCAAAACAATTTTGCAAAAGAAAAATTAAGTGGGAAGAATTAGTCTATGTGATTTCAAAATTGATTATATAGCTACAGTAATTAAGGCTGTGTAATAATGGTAGAGAGATGAACACATAGACTAATAGAACAGAAGGGTATATACAGATGGTATATGAGCACATCACATAATTAGACTTAGGGGAAATACAAATTAAAACCATAATGAGGTATTACTACACTTCTATCAGAATGGCTAAAGTAAAAAATAGTGACATCATCAAATGCTAGATGCTGATGGGAATATAAAATGGTATAGACTCCAGGAAATGGCAGTTCCTTAAAAAGTAAGCATGAAACTGCAACGTGACGTGGGAATTGCACTCTTGGGCATTTATCACAGAGAAATGAAAACTCATGTTCACACAAAACACTACTAACAGTGACCAACTACAATTTTTCAACTTTATGATGGTGTCAAAGTTATATGCATTCAGTAGAAACCATACTTCAAATTTTGAATTTTAATCTTTTCCTGGGCTAATTACTGATATGCACTCTAATACTCACCGTTGATGGTGGGCAAGGGCAGTGAGCCATAGCTCCCAGTCATCTATGCAATCACATGGGTAAACAACCAACATGCTTACAACTATTCTGTACCCCCATACAACCATTCTGTTTTTCACTCTTAATACAGTAGTCAATGAATTATAAGAGATATTCAACATTTCATTATAAGGTAGGCTTTGTGTTAAATTATTTTGCCCAACTATAGGTTAATGTAAGTGTTCTGAGCTCATTTAAAGTAGGCTATGCTAAGCAAGGATGTTTGGTAGGTTAGGTGTATTAATCGTATTTTTAACTTACAATATTTTCAACTTAGGATGGGTTTATCAGGAAATAACCCCATCATAAGTTGAGGAGGATCTATACTGGTTATGGTCATTTGATTCATGATAGCAAGAGTAGGAAAAAATAAAAACCAGATGTACTACAATGGGTGAATGGTTTAACAACTGTGGTACAGTCTATGGAACACTATGTAGCAATAAAAGGGAATGAACTGTTGACACATTCAATAACCTGGCTGAATCTCCAGGGAATTATGCTAAGTAAAAAAAAGCCAATCCCAAAAGGTTACATACTGAATGATTCCATTTATATAATCTTAGAATTATAGAATTATAAAAATGGAGAACAGATTAGTGGTTGCCAGGGGTTAAGGTACGAGGAATGAAAGGGAAATGAGTATGGCCATAAAAGGACAACATGAGAGAACCCTGTGGTGATGAAAATGTTGTGTATCTTGATTCCATCAATGTCAGTATCTTGGTTGTGATATTGTACTAGAGTTGCGCAAGATGTTCCAATTTGGGGAAACTAGGTAAAAGGTACACAGGTACTCTTTACATCATCTCTTACAATGGCATATGAATCTATAATTATCTCAAAATAAAAATGAGTTTTTTTAAATACATTTTAGATACACATAAGGCAATGCCTAGATCACACTGCACAGATTTTTAAACAGAACATGAATTCAATATGAAACAGCATTTTATTTGCAGAATTTTACTTTCTAGAAAGTTAACTAGATTTTCCCAAATCTATTTTTTATTAAGTAATAGAAAAACATGAAACAAAACAAAAAATTAAAATATCATTAGTGTTAATAAAGCAAAGTTCTTCCATGGGGCGCCTGGGTGGCCCAGTCAGGTAAGCATCCAATTTTGGCTCAGGTCATGACCTCACAGTTCTTGAATTCGAGCCCGGCATCGGGATCTGTGCTGACCTGCAGCCTGCTTCAGATTCTCTGTCTCCCTCTTTCTCTGCCCCTCCCCTGCTCGTGCTCTGTCTCTCCCTCTCCCTCTCTCTCTCTCTCTCTCTCTCTCTCTCTGAAAATAAATAAATAAATAAATAAATAAATAAATAAATAAATAAAACATTTTTAAATATTAAAAAAAAAAGTTCTTCCCTTTTACGGTTTCCTCTCTCCCTCTGTTCCTCCCCCTGTTCCTTCCTTCTACCAATCATTCCATAAAAACAGTCACTACTCTTCATTTTGACTGAGATAAATCACAATTTTAAATTAAATTTAAATGGTCACAATTTAAAATTGAAAAAGGCAATATCATTCAAGAATAATGGATTTAAGACTTACAATTAGGGAAGAATGAAGAAAGGCAATAAGAAAATAAACAAGCAAAAAGAGAAGAAAGGAAGGAGGAAAAAAATTTTTACTTAGAAACTGCTCTATGCCAAGCACCTTTACATCATTCTCTCATTCTGTGCTCATAATGTCCCTCTGAGGGAGATATTATGATATCTGTCATACAGATTAGGAAATTGCTGCCCACAGAGAGTGAGTCAACTCCCTCTGAGAAGAAATTCAAGATACTAAATACGAAACAAAAGAAGATACAGAAAAATTCTACTGTACTGATATTTCCAAATACTGTAAAAATATTGTTACATTTATTTATTTATTTATTTATTTATTTATTTATTTATTTTGAGAGAGAGAGAGCACGTGTACGCACAAGTAGAGAAAGAGGGGCAGAGAGAAGGAGAGACAGAATCACAAGCAGGCTCTGGGCTGTCAGCACAGAGCCAGATGTGGGGTTCAAACTCATGAACTATGAGATCATGACCTAAGCTAAGATCAAGAGTCAGACACTTAACCAACTGTGCCACCCAGGCACCCCAAAATATTTTTAAATTAAATATTAAAAGGCAACTATTTTAACAAACCCAAAAGAAATGAAAGCACATCATGAAATAGGTTATACCTTGAGATCCTAACATGTAAATGGAGAATAAATGACTGAACAAGAAGACATGTTGTATGTAACCAGCTTTCTTGATCTTCTATCTTTAAATTCTTGGCATTATTACCATCATTAGTCATAGTAATCATTTACTGACTACAATTGCTGTTTTTAAACATTATTCCTTTCTCAGACATTTTATACGTTATATTTTCTTGAATTCTGAATGTTTAGGGCAAAGAGAACATTCCAGGAAAAGTCTTATGTTCTCTTCCTTCTAAATAATCAAATAAGTACAGGAATCATTGTGCAGTAAGTATGCAAAGGAAATAAATCTTAATCAGCTCTTGACCTGCTGCCTAGCTCCTCTGTGAATGCTATCTCAGCAAACATATGTTCTGCTCTTTTATTTTATGTAGTAATAAACAACAGAAGTGCATGTCAGTCAACAACGCGCTTGAGGTGAGAAGGAAGTGTGTCTCAAATCCTTTTATCCACATGGAAATTGTAAAATAATCTGCATTAATCATTTGCTGTACTCCAAATGAAGTATGTGTCCAAAGAGACTATTTGAAGCATTTATTGTCATTGAACGTATGGCCTGTTTTCAATATCTCCCTGATTATTTTCAACACAAACATAAATAGAAGAGTAAGGGAAGTTTATTCTACCAGATTTTAAAACAGATGTCAATTATACTGAAGTGTTCCATAAGGGGCACTAACTTTGTTATTGACACTGTAATGGAGACAGCCAACAACTGTAATTAGCAATCGATCTTCGTGTTATGTAGATGTGTAGTCAAATGAAGAGAATTCAAATTCCATTCATAAGGCACATAACATCAGTACTAATCTGTACCTGTTTGAAGTGCCATGTGCTTGTAAAAATTTAAATGTGAACTATAATCATAAATAACATTCCCAAATCCATCATTTAAAGGGGGTAAAGAGCTAAACTGGATGGTCAAGGAAAGAGAATTAATATATATATATGTATATATATATATATATATATATATATGTATATATATATATACATATATATATATATATATATATACATATATATATATATGTTATCATTCTAGTATCTTAGGTAATAAAAAGAAATCTTTGTTTCCAAGACACACACCATTATTTCTGAATCTTGTCTTTTAAAAATAAGCAAATTTAATGAGAACTTATAAGTATGCAAATCTTGAAAAAATGACTAATGTGGTAGAATACATTTATTTTTGCAATTAAGGTTAGATAAGCATATATTTGGTGCCCTTCCTACATTGATGAATGCCACCAGCATTTATTCAGGGAACAAAATAGAAACTCACCTTCTCACCGCCTCACAGATGTACATATCGGATCATTTACAAAGCCTTAGGGGCTGCCCCTTCCACTTCCATGTCCCTTCTCTCTATGTCCTCTGTTCATTTCTGACTACCTGTCCCCATATAAGACCCCATGATCCCTTACCTAAGCTAGTGTGGGATTACTTTGGCATCTGCTTCAATTCACTGACCAATCTCTCTCTCTCTCTCTCTCTCTCTCTCTCTCTCTCTCTCTCTCGTCACAGATCTCACTGTGTTAACCTGCATTCTAGTTGTGCTCTTAAGAGCAATAGATGACAAAGGCAATTTTATGGATAAGAGCCCTCCAAATTGTTGAAGGTTTCTACCAGATGTCCTTTTAGTCTCTCCATCTGAGGCAAAGTATGCCCTTTCTTCATTCATTCCTTTGTAATAGCTATCTACTATACTATAGCAAGCAACACGGAGGCATGGCATCCAATATGGTACTGCCATTTTCTGGATGGGTATGTCATGTAATTATTTTGGACTCTGTTGTCTCATTTATTAATTAATAATAATAATAATCCCTTTCTGTTTTTTTTCAGTTGTGTTAAAAGGACTGAATGACACAGGATTAACTTTTTTTAATTACAGGGGCAATACAATTATTTAATATACTTAAACTGAAGACTTTTAAGCTTCAGGAGAAGCCCCATAGAAGCAAGACCTTAATTACACCTAATCATCAGAAGGAGTGGGGGTTGGCAGAGAGAATGAAAGGAAAAGAAAGATATCAATTCCCATAGGAATAAAGACAAACCCTCATGATCCAACTGTAACTACACTTTTGAACCACCTCTCCCCCTCATTTCCATCTTCCAGTCAGATTTCTTCCTATAGTTCCTCAAGATGCCATGCCCCCTCCCATCAAGATTTGCACCTTCCCCAGTCTTCTATTTCTTAGTAAAAGGCAATATAACCCAGTTGTTCAAACCAAAGACCCAGGAGGCCTCTTTAAGTCTACGCCTTCTCTTGCTCTCTACATCTACTTAATCCAACAGTGAATTCTGCCTGCTCCATCTCCAAAATAGATCCTGAATCCTCCCACTTTTCTTCCTCTTTACTCTTTTTGGTTCAAACCACCACCATGGATCCTCCTAATTGTCTTCCTGTTTTTACTCTTGCTGCCCTACTCTGTTCACAGCAGTCAAGTTAACTTTTGAAAGTACTATGTCTATAGTGAAGGGGCCAAAATATGCTCACCATAATTTAGGTGTGCAGAAGAGGAAATTTCTTTCTCTTCAATAACTGAACTCAACTAAGCTCTCAGGCCTCCATCTGCCTATAAAAACGGACAATTTATTCCATCTTATCCTGATACTACAACTGATGGAATGAATTTCCCACTAAATTCAAATATCGTTACCTTCATCACTATCCACTTTAAAGCTTACTCACCTTTCTCTGGGGTGTTCATTGCCCTGCCCTCCTCCTGTCTCTTGCCCTAGGAGTGTTGTATAGTCCCTAATGACTTAGATGGCATATATGAGTATGTGACTGTGGTTTCCTAGCAAAATGTCTGGCACACGCTCTATAAACAAGTTTGATTAAATGAAATGAATGCTCACTAACATTATTACAGAGTTCATTCACTTGAAATTGCTCACAAATTTGGGAAGCCCATTCTCAACTCTACCAGCCTCCCAAGTACTTAGTCATTCATTCAACTTAAGCCCACGAGTGCCAGTTATTTCAGGGTATTATTATAGGTCTATGAGAGATAGGAAGGATGCTGCTGCTATCAGGGAAAATACTGGCTCAAAATCTGGCTCAAAAAAAAAAAAAGGTTACCCAAAAATTTCACTTAAGTATTTGAATTTTACAACTTGAATGAAAGAAAAAACAGGATAAAAGAGGTAATATATTGGACTGTTGAATTTAAGCTATAAGAGAAGCTCTCAGAAATTCTTGGCAGAGAGGAGAGCAAAGAGAGCACTGTTTCCCAGAATGCAGCTGAAGGACAATGAGCAGGCAGGAGTCTGTGGCTCCATTTGCAATTCTGCCTAAAGGCAACTTTGACCAATCATTGGTAAAGTGCATGTTCACTACATAGAAAGGACACTGTTTGGAAGAACCCTAGCTGGTAAAAGTGTTTTGTTGACATTAATTAATTAGTGTTGCTGTTATGCAATTGTAATGAAAATATATCCTTTTTGAGTAAATGTAATGCTTTGCCTTACTAGCATTTGAAACTAACTCCAGATGGGGAAAAGGTCAAGATTCTGTTCTCTTAGAAGGAATGTGTACTAAAATGGGTATATGATCTCAACCTTTTTTCCTTCCCAATAAAGTAAAGGCGTTTAGCAGATTTCTGTGAATAATGGTGACTGCGTATAACAACATGTGATTATCAGAGTAACCACCCAGGAGAAGCTAGGTCTGAAACTCCCTTGTTGAGCAGAGTTTCCCCAGCCTTCCCTGCTCTTTATAAGGACTCCCTTTCTCCATTTCTCCTCTCTCCCACCTAATAGAGAAGCACTGCTTATATTCAAGAGCAAGTGTGCTCAGAGCAAGCAAAAATTCATAATTTTTTTTATTTTCATGCATATAGAACAACAGACCTATATCTGGTACTCATTGAATGAAGATTTCAAAATGAGATGCTTAAATCTTGAGCCAAAATGAAATAGCAGAAAGTTTTCATCAATTATAAAGAGACCCATACAAAACATTCTCCATACTTTTCGGATAGACTTTTTAATATTGAGAATTGTTAGACATTATCTGTTCTTCCGTGAATAGTTACACTCAGAGCCAATTAAAGTTTGCAAAATAAACAGACTCCACTACAGTTCTGTCATATAGCTGCACCATCCAGCTATGCTCTGAAAACAAAGTCTCTGTGATCATTTGAAAACATTTGCAGAATGATTGGGCCGAATATGGAGAGAAGCCAGTGAGTGACCAAGTCCAAGAGGGAGAATGAGACCTTTGGTGAGAATAAACCCAAGACCTTTACTTCATTAGTGCCATGTATTAACCACCTGAGCCAACTTGTAGAACTTATTTCTTTGGGTTAAGAATGTGAGCTGTAGTGGCATCTTGAGTTTTTCTATCTTAAAATCTCACAAAAATGTAAGCTCTGCTAATATTTCCATTGCAGCTCCAATCTCTTTCTTTTGATGTAAGTAATGCATTCACCATGCAGGCCACTAACATCAACAGGAAAGTCAGCAGGGACCCAACCTCTTGGGTTCCTGGGTTCCTGAACTATAACAAGAAAAAAAAATTTCCCTTACAAAAAGAAAAAAAAAGAAAAAAAACTATTGCCCCACTCCATCCTAATTTGTTTTCTTTGGGTTGCTCCTGTTTGCAGAGCTTTTGAAATAAGTTATTCCCTGCCAACTGCTAACTCTTTCTAGTAAGCTGGAAACTCTGAGCACACCTGCTATTTTTTAATGCTACTCTTCTTACTCAACTAGGACAGTGGATCCTATATCTTTTAGCATGACAAGAGCATTTTGCATCATAATGCTGCAGCATTATAAATTTTCCCCAAATGTGTCATGAGTGCCCTATAGGGCACTCTGTACAGATTTGTTTTTTGAATGACCCTCAAAAAACAAAGTCCTGTGCAAAAGGATTAAAAATCCCTCAGGGAACTTCCTTCCTTTAACAGATTTTCCAGAAGGAATGTGCTTCAGGCTCTTGATTTGATTTCCTGCCCCAGTCAAAAGCACCGCGGTGGAAGACATGTTTTATCCCCATTTTTCACCTTATAAATGAAGTTTACCTATAATGAATGCCTATATTGGCTCAAAAGCAAAGTAACCAGTGAGATTAGCTAGAATATTACATCTACAAAGGAAGAATTCTCTTTTGGTACCAGCTAAATTGCTGAATTTGAATCACAGATATGCTGTGTCTTTTGACTCTGAGTCACAGGCTGCATGAAGTGGGTCAAAGGTATTGCAGCAGAGACAACTGGGGAGAATTCTATGGATATGGGGATGGGATGTTAACAGTTGTTTCTCTTACTGCTCCCCCAAACCAGCAAGGGGTCACCAATACTTTCCATGTGGACAGACATGCATGTTTTCTAAGATCGTAACTGGCCACAGCTAATAAATCTATATTGTTTCAAGGTTGGTACAAGATTGTATATTTTACTATTTTCCTAAAGAAAACAGTAACAGCCACTGTGCGTTGAATTGTGGCCCTAAAAAAATATATTCAAGCCCTAAACCCCAGTACCTCTGAATGTGACCTTATTTGGATACAGGGTCTTTGCAGATATAATCAAGTTAAGGCCACACTAGATTAGGATGAGCCCGAATCCAATGACCAGTGTTTTTATAAAGGAAAGACAGAGAGAAGAACGCCAAAGACTACCAACAACTACCAGAAGCTATTACAGACACGTGGGATACTTTCTCCCTCAGAGACTTTAGTGGGTTATAGCCATGCCCACACCTTCGTTTCAAACTTCTAGCCTCGAAAACATTGAGGGGATAAAATTTCGTTTTAAACCACCCAGTTTGTGGTGATTTGCTGCAGCAGACCTAGGAAACTGATACAAGCTATTAAAAGATTTTCTTTTTTTTATGTATAATCAGATACCATTTTGCAAAGATATGCATTATCTTTCTGGGTCTCTGTAACACCTTACTTCACTAATTGATAAACTAATTCCTCTGTCTTCAGTCCATCATATCTATATTAGAAATAATGCTCTTTGACATTCTTATACTCCTCTGATTTCACTAGTTTGTTCTGATTTCACCAATTTTATATGCATTTGTGTGTGGGGGGGGTTATATGCAGTTTTATCATATGTGTAAATTCATACAATCACTACTACAATCAAGATATAGAACTGCTCTATCAGATTAAGGCTCCGTTTCATACCCCTTTATAGCTACAACAACCCCCTTGTCTCCTCTCCTTCCCTAACCTCTGACAACCACTAATCTGTTCTCCATCTCTATAATTTTGTTGTTTCAATACTGTTAAATAAACAGAGTCATACAGTGTATAATTCTTTTTTATTCAGAAAAATCCCCTTGAGATCCATACAAGTTATTGCATGTATAAGTGGTTTATTCTTTTTTATTGCTGAGTAGTATTGCAGGGTATGGTTGTGCTACCACAGTTGGTTTAACCATTCACCTGCTGAAGGACATTCTAGTTATTTTCAGTTTGGAGCTATTATAAGAAAACCTGCTATGAATATTCAAGTGCAGATTTTTGCATAAACATGAGTTTTTATTCCTCTGGGATGAATGTTCAAGAGTGAAATTGCTGGGTTGTCTGATAAATGCATGTTTAGTTTTTTTAAAAGCTGTCGAACTATGGGGCACCCACCTGGCTCAGTAGGTAGAGCATGAGACTCTTGATCTTGGGATCTCAAGTTCAAGCCCCACATTGAGGTAAAGTTTACTTAAAAAAGAAAAAGCTATCTTTGCCCTATGACCCAGCAATTGCACTACTAGGCATTTATCCAAGGGATAGAGGTATGCTGTTTCGAAGGGGCACATGCACCCCAAAGTTTATAGCAGCACTATCAACAATAGCCAAAGTAGGGAAAAAGTCCAAATGTCCATCGATGGATGAATGGATAAACAACACGTGGTACGCAGGCGTGCGCACACTATGGAGTATTACTCAGCAATCAAAAAGAATGAAATCTTGCCATTCACAACTATGTGGATGGAACTAGAAGGTATTATGCTAAAGCAAAATTAGTCAGAGAAAGACAAATATCACATGACTTTGCTCATATAAGGACTTTAAGATACAAAACAGATGAACATAAGGGAAGGGAAGCAAAAAATAGCATAAAAACAGGGAGGGGGACAAAAACATAAGAGACTTTTAAATATGGAGAACAAAGAGAGGGTTATTGGAGGGGTAGTGGGATGAGGGGTGGGTTAAATGGGTAAGGGGAATTAAGGAATCTACTCCCAAAATCATTATTGCACGGTATGCTAACTTTAAAAAATAAATTAAATAAACATTAAAAAAAAAAAGAAAAAGCTACCAAACTCTTTTGCAGAGTGTATGTACCATTTGACATTCCAACCAGCAATGTATGAATGATCCAGTTTCTCTGAGCATTTCGTATACTCACTACATTTTATTTTAGCCATTTTGATAGTTGTGTAAAGATGTATTAGTGATTTTAATTTGAATTCCCCTAGTAACTAATGATGTTAAACACATTTTCATGTGCCATCCATATACCCTCTTCAGTGAAATGTCTGTTCATATCTTTGTCTATTTTCTAATTGGATTGTAAAGTTTTTTACCACTCAGTTCTGAGAATTCTTTACATAGTCTAGATACAAGGCACTTATGATTTGCAATTTTTCTCCCAATCTATAGTTTATCTTTTTATCCTCGTTATGGAGTTTTACAAATCCAAAGTTTTTTCATTCTGATGAGATCTAATTTCTCAATATTTCCTTTATTGATCATTCTTTTGGTGTCAAGTCTATAAACTCTTTGCCTATAAAGTCTACCTCTTGGTTCCGAAGATTTTCTCCTACATTTTTTCTGAAAGTTTGATAGGTTTGCATTTTCTATTTTACATGATATATTTCAAGTTCATTTGGAGGGGCTCAGGTTGAGGTTCATTTATTTGCTTATGGATGTCCAACACTGTTGACTTGCTTCTGTGCTGCTGTTAAAAATCACTGAACATGTATGTGGGATAAAAGTTTTTCAATAGGATTTTTAATGAGAAATATTGAAATTTCCATTTCTATGACTTTTATTCTACAATAAAAGATTTCTTCATTTTTATTGTAAATGTACTGTTAGAGACCTGGAACTTTTTCTATCCTTGAGAGTGCTATCGGATCCTATAATACATTGATAGGTTCAGAATAATAGTTACAGCTACAAACAGTAAGTGAAGCCAAAAGCAGACCACTTGGCTACAAAGCAAATTGTCAACAACAGACAGCTTAGTATATTGGTGGGTTCACATATATCAAATCAGATACAATGGTTGGTCCGTAATTCTCATTTTTCCTCTTAAAAAGAATTGTTTCTTTTGCATACCAATGCAAACTCTCAGCACATCTAAACTAACATCCCAGTTCTCAGACTTAGAGCGGAGTTCTCTGAACCTTTGACAAATATTTACTTACAAGCTACCATAAACCACACATTGTACTGAGGGCTGGGGATAGAGCAATGAATAAAATAAAGTCCATGACCTTGAGGAATTTATACTCTAGGAGAGGATAACAAGAAACTTGTAAGTTTTTAAATGTGTATTATAATGTCAAACACTGTGCAGTGTTACAAAGAAATATAAATCAGGAAAGAGTAATGAAGTTGAGAAATTTGGTCTTTTAAACAGGGTGCCTTTGAGGATATAAGATGTAATGAAGTGATAAATTGGGCCATGCAAATAGCTGGGGGGAAATTATTCCAGACAAGGGGAACCAAAAGAGAGAAGGCCTCTGTGATACGGATGTACTCAAGTACAGTCAGGAATAGGAAACCGGCCCTTATGGTTTGAGGTGGGTAATCTAAGGCAAAGAAGAGACCACAAGAAAAACAGGGCCTTGTAGATGTCACAGGCTGAGGCTTAATACCCCAATTTGTTTGTGCATTTGATCAAGATAGCCAAAGAAAGATAGCATAATAAAACCCATTGTTGTACTTGGTTTTATGAGCTTTGTCAATAACTTGCAACATGATTTGTGGGTCATCATCCATTTACTTGATAAAATGTATTGTGTACCATATGAGCAATGGATTGTGATAAGTTCCCGGAATGCAAAAGAAAATAGAATAGTCCTTATGCTTGATAAGTTCACAGGAGAGTGGAGGTGAGGGGACATGCAAAGACAGTATAGTGCCTATCTGTGATAACTAAATATTCGCAAACATAGAGCAAGAATGTTGTAAAAGCACTGAAGAACAAGTCTTAGGGTGTGTAGAGCTGGCTAGGGGCATCAGCAAGTGTTTGAAAGAATATTTGAATTGGATGAGTAAGAGTTTGTTAGGAGAAGAAGACAAAAAACACTTTAAAGAGAGGAAGGGTAATGGCAAAGGCATGTAGCCTCAGGGCTTGTTCCTATCTCCATTACTTAAAAGACAGTATTATTCATCTTCACTCAGGGAAACAAGTCTCTGATGACCAGGATTATCTATATCGCTGGATATGGTTCAACAGAAAAGAATGCCATGCTAATTAAAAATTCTGACAACATTATGACTCTGAGGTACATTATCTCAAAATTTACTTAATGTACTCAAAATGTTCTAATGTTAGCCATTAAGCCTAACTATTCTGCTTAATATCACCCAATCTCTTTTTCATTGTGCAAATTTGCCACATATTTTTTCTTTTAGCCATCTCTCTGTGACTTCTGCCCTGGGAGTAGTCGTATAAGAAACATCCCTTCATTGCGGAGACTGACCACATTCCAGGATCTTAAGGTGTGAGTGTCCTATCTGACCACTCCAACTAAGTAAACTTCTTTTAAAATAATAATTATTATAATTATTATTTGCAACATGCCAGGAATCGTGCTAAGCTTTGAGCAAAAACAAGAAAAGTTTCCCTTTCTGGACCATTATTTAAAAAACTGACAATGATTCTGAGAAGACAGGTGGCAAAATTATAAAATAATTGGGAAACAATTATGGTCCCAAAGCAGAACTGGCCACAAATGTTGAAAGACTAGTGTATCTTCTGCAAAAGATGTCACACATACGCTCATGATGCACTAAATAAAATTCTGTAAGATTTGTAGATTTGCTGTCTACATTTTCAGTATCCACTTTGAAATGCAAATATCTAGGAAAGAATAGAATTTCTAAAGATATTTCTGAAATAAGTCTCAACTGAGTTTAGAAGAAAGGTTTAATTTTTAAGTGTCAGATTGTTCTAGCAGAGGTGGTCCTGAACAGATTGCCATCATGAGGATGCTGTATGTGTCATATGCCAGGATGAGATAAGGTATCAGAAGGGGTGGGTAGGTACCAGATACAAAAGGTGCCTTTCTCCTAATTTTGCATTATTTCATAATAAAATATCCAGCTGTTTTTAAAAGGAGAATGAATTCACTCTTTGGAGTAATAGAGTTATTAAATAACCAAAGTTATCTGCATATGGAATATATATGCAGCTATTATCTATCAGAATTTAAAATATTTAATGACATGGAAAATCATTCATAACTAGGGAAAAAACAACTAGAAAAAACACATATAGAGTAATCCTAACACAAGTACGTAAAATGAGAGGGCAAAGAAAATACACCCCAAGGTAGTAATCTACAAAATGTGCTTCTCACCCTGTTGTTTTTCAAAAATTCCTACAACAAACGTTTTACTCCAGTATTAAGAAAAACAACAAAACTTATTATTTAAATGGGATAAAAAAAGATTCTCTCTGATATTAATCCCTATGCCTGCTTCCATGAATTCTGGAGATGAGACAGCACACCCAGTCACCATGGCTGTGCTGGAAGGTTAACATAACTTTTGGGCTGCTTTACTCCAAGTCAATGACTGCTGGCTGCTCCCCTCACATGCCAGGATGCCAGTCCTGCCTGGGAGGGATGAGGACTTGCACTCCCTGTGGCCTTGCTATCTTGCCTGGAATGTACATCATGGTCAAGATGGAAAGGGATTTTTAAGATTCATGGTTTAAAATGGTATGATGAAATATTCTAAGGGGAATGATGAAAGGCGGACTGAATGTTCCTGAACCCTCAAAACAAAATGAAGTATGACAAATGAGTTTCTTTTTTACTTGAATCTATTATTTACTCTTCCTGAGTACGATATGAACTGGAGGACAGGAGACTCTCTCAAGCAGAGGATAAAAAAAAAAAAAAAAATCTGGAGAGCTGATAAAATTTATAATATTACAACCCTTTAAATGTATTTTTGAGTATTTTACATATCTAGTAGAAAAATGTTATTTTACCTAACTTCTTTTAAAACCACAGATAAGGGGCACCTGGGTTGCTCAGTCAGTTAAGCGTCTGACTCTTGGTTTTGGCTCAGGTCATGATCTCACGGTTTGTGAGTCGAGCTCTGCAAGGCGGTCTGTGCTGATAGTGCGGAACCTGCTTGAGATTCTCTCTCTCACTCTCCCTCTGCCCCTACTCCACTCATATGTGCTCGCTCTCTCTCTCTCTCTCTCTCTCTCAAAATAAATATATAAACTTAAAAAAAAAGCACAGATAATGTAAAGATGAATGTGAGGTAGTATTTGATGTACATGTTGAAAGAATGAGTTAAAATTATTTTGAATTGTTTTAATGATTTTTATTACCTACTTATCCCCATAAATACATATATACATACATAAATATATACACACATACACACATATATATACACACACACACATACACACATGGATATACATACACATATATTTACATGCATACATATATACACATGTGAACTTAATATATCCACATTACCAATCTTCTATGTCCTTATTTTTAAATATGACCAAAAAACACCAGCATCTGTCTAGCAAATAACTTCAGAATCCACCCCACCCATCTTGAACATAGTCATGAACAATCTATATTGATGGCACAGAAACAGCTCCATCCCATTGTTCTCCATTGGAGACACAGTCGCCACCTAAGCCAGTGTTTCACTTTGTTCTACCTCACACGGGTAACATAGGCAGAGTACTCAAAACGGACATATGGTGTTGTGGCAATATTGATAAAGTCTTGTAACAAGAAACCACAGTAACCTCAAATGAGTAGTGCTATGAAACTTATATCCTCAGTGTCACTTAGCTTCTATTGTGGTCAAGACCTAAACAAAAACTGTCAGTGTTCTGAGCATCCACATAAACAGTGTGGTGGCCTGGCCGCAATTATCATCTGTTCTGATAATTATCGGTATATGCCATTAGAATCTTCTTCAGGCAAGAGGCCAACATAAATGTGCAAAGACAGGCATGAAAAACAATGAGGACGGAAGAAAATGCACCCACCCCAGCCAGTGCAGAAGGAAATTTACAATGACTCCACAGAGAATACTTCACTGAGAAACAAAAAAAGTCCCAGAAAAAAAGATCAATGTACCCACCTCTAAAGAGAACGTTTTGCAAAATTTCACATAAATTTAAGGTAACTGGAACTTTTTGTTGGATTCACAGTAATTGTACTGCATCATAATTCTATTTTGTTTTACACTTCATTTTAAAACATGCAATGTTGTAGCACCTTCATTTTTAAAATTAAGAAAGATAACACTAATGTGAATCACATGTGTTCTTTGAATTTTCAAATACATGCATGCTTTTCCACTTGACATTAGATTTTCCTTCAGATATAGGAATCTGAAATCACTAAAGAGCAAGGAATAATGAATATAGTTTCCCCAACTGCTCCAACTTTGTGTTACCACCCTCCTCATTCCATATCCATTTATTTCTTAGTTGGGTCAACTTTGGTCTAATTATTTGAGATTTGTGACTGCTATAGGAATAAGAAAAAAGCCAGGAATTAAGAGGGCATGAAATGAGTTTTGAAAGAATCCATAAATGAATCTAATTTCCTAGTGCTTAAACAAGAGTGAGAGAGAGAACCCTAACATACCTACCATCTTTAAAAAGACTTCTTTTCATTTCTGTTTTTTTTTTTTTTAAGTTTATTTATTTTGAAAGAGAGAATGAGAGAGAATGAGGGAAAGAGAGAGAAGGAAAGAGAAAGAATCCCAAGCAAGTTCTGCACTCCATGCTGAGCCTTGGGGCTCAATCCCATGATGGTGAGATCATGACCTGAGCCGAAATGAAGAGTCAGTAGCTCAACTGACAGCCATCCAGGTGCCCCGTGGGGTTCTCTTTAAATTCCAAACTTCCTATCTTCAAAATGTACAACATTTTCAGGTCTTCTGCTTGCCTCTTATTTTGTAAGAACTGTTAAGTTTATCAGCCTCTTTCTTAAGCCCAGATATGAGAAAAGAGTTACGTTGACATTTGTTTGGTTAGTTGGTTTTATGTATTTTTTTTTTACATTCTAGTGTCTATTGGGAAACAACACCATGATAAAAAGGACAAACAGGAACCCCACACCTGACCACAATAAAAAAATCATGGTTTCAAACATCACACAATTGGCTGACCCGTATTTTTTTTCCCTATGGGCCAACAGCTGCATGACTCACTGATGTATGTTTTGCCTGTCTTCACACTGAGTGGGCTGATGTAAATAGGAAGTGATGAGGAAAATCAATTTGGGGCAAACACATTTTTTCAAGGCTGTAACAGGAAGAGATAGGAAGCCCAGGAAGATACTTGATAGATATTCAACTCTGTAGAAAGGAGGAAGTAGCATGTTGAAGCACGAGGCTAGTTATTTTGAGTTGTTGAACGGAAACGGGATACAACAGAGAAAGGACGCAGATAGGATGCATTTTGTTGCATAGCAACACAGAGGATGGCAGCCACTGTACATAACGGAGACCATCTGTTTGCATGAAAGACTGAGGAGAAACGGTTGTTTACAAGAAAGGAAAAAAAATGAGGTGAATAAAATAAGTCTGCAAAGAATTTATGAGGCTCCATATTCCTTTTTAAAAGCATGTTTTGTAATAATATAAGACGACTCTTATTAAGATTTAAATGTTATTTCAAAGAGTTGATTTTAATCCATGAAATATGATGCCTTATACTACCACCCTGACTCTGTACCACACTCCTTGCTTTGGATCAAGCACTTGCTGCACAACTTTCTAGAAAGGCTTGGAGGGGGTTAGGTTGGTGCAGTGTGTACTGTTTATAACTTTGGACAACACGATTCAACCCAAAAGTCAATGTCCAATAAAAATTAATGGTCAGTGGAATCTCCCAGATAGTTATACCAGCAAGACTGTATCTAGAAATGATTAGGAGTGGGACTGTGCTGTATTTCAGATGGGTAAAGGAGTTATCTGGTAAGAAGGTACCAAGGTATATCAAGGAGGCAGAAAAATGAACGATTAGGTTTCCAAGGAACAAGCAAACGCAGTAACTGCCTCCAAGGTCACCCAGCCTTAACCATGCAGGGATCTCAGTCACTGGTAATCCGATCACCAATGTCCCTCAAAGGTCCCTCAGGTGAAAGGCATAAACTGGGCTGGTGAACTGGCTAGAACTGGCCAACATCCTGGTGCAGCACCCCAGCCCACATTGGGACCTTCTGAACTCTGTGTGGTTAAAACTGAGAGAATTTCAGTAAATCACAGTTCAAAAAAAAAAAAAAAAATAGTGGCCAATTAGCTTAAAGACGAATTAGTGGAGTGGGGGTGATAAATGAGGAGGGGAGTGAGAATGTTAGCTCCATTGAAGATAAATGTCCTCTCTCCTGTCCCATAAGTTCCTCCAGAGGACTTCCTGGGGAGTAACTCCTATCACAGACCCCTGGCTGAAAAGAGAGACATGGAGCCACAACAGTATTTTCCTAGGAAGCCCCTAGTGTAAGTAGGAAAATGTGCAAAGTGGATAAATTCTTCCTTTTGGGACAGGAAGTGCTCTCCAGAAATAATATCCAATTTCCTGCTGCCAAAGACTATCAGCCCTTGGCTGATTCTACTTCTATAGAAATGTACTAGCCTGCTTCCTTCCCTCTACCACTGATATGCCCCAAATTTGCCCCTTTCTCCACCCCACAGAATTATCGAGCCACACTTGTCCAGAGACTGTGCCTCTGTTGCTGTCTTCATACACTGGTTGGCAGCCATATCCTTGCTTCTCTTTTATGCAGGGGCACAACTAAGGGGACAAAGGATCTATGTTCACCCAGCAGTGGCACCACAGGCATTATATTAGGGGAAACCATCATCCCATCATAGAAACCTTCACTTTGGTGGTACCAAAAAGAGAACTCTACCCCCAGCAATATTCCATTTTGGAAGAGGTATTTACATGATATCCCACAAGATAGAAAACATCAAGGAGAATACCAAAAAATTAAAAAGAACATGAGCTAACACTGACCTAGAACAGGATGAGAAGCAGAAGTATTAGTCTATTCGCCACTTTCACCTTACATTATAGGTAAATAATACAGTTAGGAGCATGGACTCTGGTATCAGAGTACTAGGTTCAATTCCAGATTCCCCTCTCTACTGGCCTGATGGCCTTCGGGTTTTCTCATCTGTAAAATGGAAATAACTACACCAAATATCTCATGAGGTGGTGAGGATTTGGGAAGACAACTCACATGAAGCATGTACATAATAAACATATACATACATGGTAAGCACTCACTAAATATTAGCAATGACCATTTGGGGAAACCAATTTTGGCAGGTAAAGTTATGAACCTGAAAAAGTTTTAATCCATATAATAAATCTAACACAATCCATCATATATGTAGATCTCTGCAAAAAAATGTGGAAAATAGTTTCCCTTGCTGAAATATCAGGAAATCAAAACTACATGACCTGTGATATTCTTAAAGTACATATGTTTATACTGATTAGTGACTGTACTATTTATTGGAAATTAAAGTTCAATTTTTGGTATGTTTGTTCCTAATAAAAAGTTTATTATAACACAGACCTTTCTCTCGATGTGAATGCTTACCCAGAAGAACCCGAATCAAGATTTCTTAGAGTGTATTAAATTTTTAAGCAATGAAATGATTTTCAAGTTTTAGTCCTAGGATTCCTAAATTTAAATATATCACAATTTCTCAAACTCATGTGTGTAGGCTCTTAGTTTTGCCCTATATAGTTTACACTTGTATATTACAAAATTCTCATGAATGCAAAAGACAACTGACAATACATTTACTCCCAGAGTAATCACTGAAGAGTGGCTAGTACTGGAAGTGCAAAAATTAAGTTCAAATACCAGCTGCACACCTTGTACCTGAGAAATACTGAGCCTTCTGCTCAACCTCTCAGAGCCCCAGTTTCCCGATTTTTAAAACGGTATTTTTTTATAATAATATATATATATTTTTATAATATATATATTTTATATATATTATTATATATAATATATATTAATATTAATTAATTAATATTAATATATATTATATATAATAATAAAAATAAATTCATATTATTAAGACTTGTTTTGCAGTCTAACAAATGATCTATCCTAGAGAATGTTCCTTGTGTGTTTGAGAAGACTGTGTATTCTGCTACTGTTAGATGAATAATACTGTAAATATCTACCTGGTCTAATATGTCATTTAAGCCAATGTTTCCTTATTGATTTTCTACCTGGATGATCTATCCCCATTGTTGAAAGTGGGGTATTGAATTACCCTACTATTATTGTATTGCTATCAATAACTCCCTTCAGACCTATTAATATTTGCTTTATATAGTTAGATGTTTCTATGTTGGGTGCATAAACATTTACAAATGTTATATCCTCTTGTTGGATTGATCCCTTTATCATTATCAGATGACCTATTTTGTCTCTTGTATAGTTTTTGGCTTAAAGTCTAAAAGTCTAATTTGTCTGATATTAAGTACAGTTACCTCTGGTTTCTTTTGGTTTCCATTTGCACGGAGTATCATTTTCCATCATATCAAGCATCTTTTCCATTCACAATGTTATAAAACTAGAAATTAATTAAAAGGATAAAACTGGAAAATTCACGAGCATGTGAAAATTAAACAACATGCTCTTGAACAACCAATGGGGTCAAAGAAGAAATTAAAAAAAAAGAAATCAAAAAATATCTTGAGACAAATAAAAATGGAAACACAATACACAAAACTTATGGGATACAGCAAAAGCAATTTAAAGAGGGCAGTTTATAGTGATATATACCTACATTAAGAAAAAAGAAAGATCTCAAACAACCTAACTTTACACCTAAAGGAAACTAGAAAAATGAGAACTAAGCCCAAAATTAACAGAAGGAAAGAAAAAAACAAAGACCAGAGTGCAAAGAAATTCAATAAAGATAGAGCATGTGACCCTTTGGGGTCCTGATTTCAAGCCTCATGTTGCGTGTAGAGTTTACTTTAAAAAAAAAATCCTCAAGATTCCATCAAAAAACTGTTAGAAATAATAAACAAATTCAGTAAAGTTTTGGGAAACAAAACCAATATAAAAAAATCAGTTGCATGTCTATATACTAATAATCTATCATAAGAGAAATTAAGAAACAATCCACTTTATAACAGCATTAAAAAGAATAAAATGCTTAAGGATAAATTCAACCAAAGAGGTGAAAAATCTATACACTGAAACTATATGATGCTGATGAAAGAAACTGAAGAAGACACAAATAAATGGAAATATATTCCATGTTCGTGGATTAAAAGAATATTGTTAAAATGCCCGTACTATCCAAAGCAATCTACAGAATCAATGCAATATCTATCAGAATTTTAATGCCATTTTTTTTCTCAGAAATAGAACAAACAATCCTAAAATGTGTATGTAACCACAAAAAGTCCTGAATAGCCAAAGCAATCTTAAGAAGAACAAAGCTGAGCACATCAAGGTTCCTAATTTCAAACTGTATTGCAAAGCTACAGTCATCAAAACAGTATGGTATTGGTTTAAAAACAGATACACACACCAACAGAATACAATACAGAGCCCAGAAATAAACCAAACATATATGGTCAGGTAATTTATGATAAAGGAACCAACAATATACAATGGGGAAAGGATAATCTCTACAATAAATGATACTGGGAAAATTGGTTAGCCATATGCAAAAAAATGAAACTAGACTCCTATATCATACACAAAAATTACCTCAAAATGGATTAAACACTTGAACATAAGACCTGAACCCACAAAACTAGTAGGCATTACAGAAAATGTAGAAATATAAGAAAATGTAGGCAGTAAACTACTTGACATCAATCTTGGAAGTGATTTTTTAATTTGACAACAAAAGCAAAGGCAACATAAAGCAAAAAGAAATAAGTGGGACTACATCAAACTAAAAAACTTTTGCACAGCAAAGGAAACCATCAAAAAACTGAAAAAGCAACCTACTGAATGGGAGAAAATGTCTACAAATCATCTATCTGATAATGAGTTAATATACAAAATATATAAGGAATACATGTGACTTAATAGCAAAAAAAAAAAAAAAAAAACCTGATTAAAAAATGGGTAGAGGAACTGAATAGACATTTTTCCAAAGAAGACCTACAAAAGGCCAACAGGTGCACGTGGGCACTGTAAGAATGTAAAATGGTGCAGCCACTACAGAAAACAGTTTGGAGTCTCCTCAAAAATTAAAACAAGAACTAGCATATTATCCAGCAATCCCACTTCTAAGTATATGACCAACGGAAATGAAAATAGAATCTTGAAGATATATCCACACTCTCATGCTTACTGTGGCATTATTCACAATAGCCAAGATGCAGAAACAACTTAAGTGCCAGTCAATAGAACAATAGAAGAACATAAAATGATATACATATATGTATCATATATATTATGATATATATATATATATATATATATAATATTAAGTACTATTCAGCCACGACAAAGAAGGAAACCTGTCTTTTGTGACAACATGGGTGGGCCCTGAAGGCATTATGCTAAGTGAAATAAGTCAGATGGAGAAAGATAAATACTGTACGATCTCATGTATATGTAGAATCTAAAAAAGCCCAATTCGGGGTACCTGGGTGGCTCAGCTGGTTAAGAGACCAACTCTTGATTTCGGCACAGGTCATGATCTCACAGTTCATGAGATTAAGCTGCTGTTGGGCTCTGCACTGACAGCACAGAGCCTGCTTGGGATTCTCTCTATGTCCCTCCTCTGATCATGCTCACTCACACTCTCTCTCTCTCAAAATAAATAAACATTTAAAAATTAAATTAAATTAAATTAAATTAAGCCAAATTTGTAGAAACAGAGACTGGAATGCTGGCTGCCAGAAACTTGGGGGTGGAGGAAATGTGTGGGTCAAAGAGTACAAATTTCCAGCTATAGGATGAATACATTCTTGGGATCTAATGTGCAATATGGTGATTATAGTTAATAATATTGTATTATATACTTGGAAACTGCTAAGAAGGACCTTCAGTGTTCTTACCATAAAAAAGAAATGGTATTTGTTTGATGTGATGAAGGTGTTAACTAATGCTATGGTGATAATCATCCTACAATACATAAGTATGTCAAACCAATACATTGTACACCTTTAAGTTACACAATGTTGTATGTCAATTATATCTCAATAAAACTGGGGAGAAAAAAGAAACCTGGAAGCTCATGCTAATAAAAAACTTGACTTCAGCTTATTTTTCCAAAGATTTTTCAGAAAAGGATTAAGTTTGTGTCTCTGTTATTCAGATGGATACCTTAATATATACTTTTCTTGGCCACTTATGTGTTAGAAACAAAAATAAAGGGGTGCCTGGCTGGCTCAATAGGGGGAGCATGTGAATCTTGATCTCAGGGTTGTAAGTTCAAGCCCCACATTGGGTATAGAGATTATTTAAAAATAAAATCTTTAAAAAAAAAAAAGAAACAAAATAAGATCATCTACTTCTAGGATGCAATAAAAAAAAAATTTAAATCAATCACAGTCTGCATTTACAATTAATTTTGAAGTGCTTTCTTAAAGTATTCTTATCAGTGACGTGCAAAAAACTGAATCCTTGGCAAAGACTTCAACATATTGTTAGATAAACATTGTAAGTGAACCTTTTTAATGCTCCAGAATACACTTCAACAATGAATATAGTTGGCACAAAAACAGACACATAGACCAATGGAATAGAATAGAAACCGCAGAACTAGACCCACAAACGTATGGCCAACTCATCTTTGACAAAGCAGGAAAGAACATCCAATGGAAAAAAGACAGTCTCTTTAACAAATGGTGCTGGGACAACTGGACAGCAACATGCAGAAGGTTGAAACTAGACCACTTTCTCACACCGTTCACAAAAATAAACTCAAAATGGATAAAGGACCTGAATGTGAGACAGGAAACCATCAAAACCCTAGAGGAGAAAGCAGGAAAAGACCTCTCTGACCTCAGCCGTAGCAATCTCTTACTCGACACATCCCCAAAGGCAAGGGAATTAAAAGCAAAAGTGAATTACTGGGACCTCATGAAGATAAAAAGCTTCTGCACAGCAAAGGAAACAACCAACAAAACTAAAAGGCAACCAACAGAATGGGAAAAGATATTTGCAAATGACATATCGGACAAAGGGCTAGTATCCAAAATCTATAAAGAGCTCACCAAACTCCACACCCGAAAAACAAATAACACAGTGAAGAAATGGGCAGAAAACATGAATAGACACTTCTCTAAAGAAGACATCCGGATGGCCAACAGGCACATGAAAAGATGTTCAACGTCGCTCCTCATCAGGGAAATACAAATCAAAACCACACTCGGATATCACCTCACGCCAGTCAGAGTGGCCAAAATGAACAAATCAGGAGACTACAGATGCTGGCGAGGATGTGGAGAAACGGCAACCCTCTTGCACTGTTGGTGGGAATGCAAATTGGTGCAGCCGCTCTGGAAAGCAGTGTGGAGGTTCCTCAGAAAATTAAAAATAGACCTACCCTATGACCCAGCAATAGCACTGCTAGGAATTTATCCAAGGGATACAGGAGTACTGATGCATAGGGGCACTTGTACCCCAATGTTTATAGCAGCACTCTCAACAATAGCCAAATTATGGAAAGAGCCTAAATGTCCATCAACTGATGAATGGATAAAGAAATTGTGGTTTATATACACAATGGAATACTACGTGGCAATCAGGAAAAATGAAATATGGCCTTTTGTAGCAACGTGGATGGAACTGGAGAGTGTGATGCTAAGTGAAATAAGCCATACAGAGAAAGACAGATACCATATGGTTTCACTCTTATGTGGATCCTGAGAAACTTAACAGAAACTCATGGGGGAGGGGAAGGAAAAAAAAAAAAAAAAAGAGGTTAGAGTGGGAGAGAGCCAAAGCATAAGAGACTTAAAAACTGAGAACAAACTGAGGGTTGATGGGGGGTGGGAGGGAGGGGAGGGTGGGGGATGGGTATTGAGGAGGGCACCTTTTGGGATGAGCACTGGGTGTTGTATGGAAACCAATTTGACAATAAATTTCATATATTAAAAAAAATAAATAAATAAATAAATAAAAAGTGGTATATACATACAAAAAAAAAAAAAAAACAATGAATACAGTAATTCCAAATTAATATTCCTCAGGTAGGGGCACCAGGCTGGCTCAGTTGGAAGAGGAAGCAACTCTTGATCTCGGGGTCGTGAGTCTGAACCCTACATTGGGTATAGAGATTACTAAAAAACTAAATAAACTTAAAAAAAAATATTGCTAGGGCATAAAGAACTTAGAATAATATTCTAACATTCTGAGTAGCTATATTAGAAGTTGTATGTGTTTTGATGATGTTAGCTACAGCACACAATGTCATCATGTATTTGTTTTTCGAAAATAAAACAATCAAAAAATAATTTACTGTGTCCTTAAAAAAAAAAAGGAGTACAACTTGATAGTATGGGATTTTTAATACAAATTAAATGTTTTAGGATAGGAAAATACCTGGCACAAAGCAAGCATGAAACAAATGATCATTTCCTTCCATCCTCCAGTTCATAAAAAAAATTTCTTATGTCAAATTGCTCTATCAAATCCTCAGATGGTAGGTACTATATCTCATCCTCAAATGAAAGAAATGAAGTAATGAATGAGTAAACTGTCTTGGTGACTGCCTCTCCCCTGCAGAGTAGGAGAATTAGTCTTGTTAAACCCCACACGACTCTCTATAGTGTATAGGGAAGAGGCCACTCCATGTGTCTAAGTCCTCAAGACATAGTTATAAGCACTGCACAGTCTCAAAGATGGGTCTCATCTGGTGACAATTTTCCCAGCATCCTGAGAGGTAGGGAAGCTTCTGAAAGTGAACTCCCAAGTTCCTAGCTTACAAGTAATCACTCTCTCCTTAGTCCTTAATAAGAACCAAGAACCTTGACTTGAAGAAAGGTGTGTGTCCCTCAGGTGTGACAGTGGGATGTAATTAGTTTCCATGCACTGTTCGAACCTGTACTAGTCTAAATATATTTGTTTGTTCTTCTTGTTCAGAGGTTCCAAAGGATTATTTGAAAAGTTAAACTCTTTCATGCATGGTTGAGACTTGCTCATGACAAGCTGTTTGCTAAATATGTGATACGTCTAGTTACATAATTAGCAACCCAATTTATGTCAACATAAATGTGTTCCCCATAGGAAAATCTAGGAGATTTGTTCTTGGCACTTGCTAAAACTCACCTTTACCATGTAACTTATTCTCCACAGCAACTTATAAAGTAATCTAGAAAAGCTGAATCGATCACATCATATCAGCAAAGTAAAGCTGTGATGGAATTCACTAGTTAACAGAGGATACTGGTATAAAACATGTTCATTATGCTTGGTTAAAAGATAACTATACCCCAGGGGTGCCTGGGTGGCTTAGTCAGTTAAGTGTCCGACTCTTGATTGGCTCTGGTCATGATCTCACAGTTCATGGGTTCCAGCCCTGCACAGGGCTCTGTGCTGACAGCTCGGAGCGTGCTTGGGATTCTCTCTCTGCCACACCCTCACCCCTTCTCACACACATGTGTACCCTCTCTCTCTCAAAATAAATAAAATTAAAAAAAAAAAGAAAGCTATACCCCCTATTGCTCTGAGTAATATGCTCAGTAAGAAGCATATCAAATCTAACTGCTATCACATCAAGTTTTAGTTACAACTGAAATGTTTTTTTCTGTGACAGGACTTTTTACTACATGAATAACCCAATATTTCAGAGACTTAATTGTAATGTTGAAAGAAATAGGCTTAATTTACTCCACCATTCATATTTCTAAAAGTATAGATTTGATGTCAGATCCAACAATCTGGGCTCTAAGATGTCTTCTTTGGAAGCTGATAATCTATAGCACTGTTTTAAAATATTAAAACATGAAAATTAAAACATTAAAATATGATTCATATAAATTAACAGGAAAACTAATCCAACTGGCTAATAATGACAAAATCTGTGCTTAGTTTTAAATATGGCATAGGCATATCTGTGTGTGTGTGTTTGTGTGTGTGTGTGTGTGTGTGTGTGTGTAGAAGGAGAAATGGAAGGCAATTGAAAGGAAAAAGAAGATGAAGAGGGGTGGAGAGAAAACGGAGGAGCAGGGAGCGGTTTAGTCTTGGCTCTCACACTGACCCTCACAAGCTGCATGACCCAGTGCAAGTTCCTATGAACTCCCAGCTCCCAGCTTTGTATTGAGAACAATTATTTCTGTTTGTAAGGTTGTCATTGAGATCCCTTGTCTCAGTGTGTGACCCAATGAAGATGCTCAGCAAATGACAGCTGACAATGTCCTTTTCTATCCATGGGTTCATTTGATTATTTAACTCCTAAATGCGCTGTCTACTGGTCCCATTCTTCCTTGAAGAGCCTATGACAGTCTCCTGTGCACAGTGCACCTTCACAAAAAATTTTTGTGCCTCACCCACAAGTATTTCTCAAATGCTTATATAATAAAAGCTCATGTTTGTTTCTAACTTCATGAAACACTTTCATGTACATTATGTTATTTGAGCCCTTAACCTAGGAGACTGAGTCCTAACACCCCCCACAACCCCTTGAAGGAGGCAGAACAAGGATTACCGTCCCCATCTTACACCTAGAACACTGAAGGTCCCAAAGGCCCAGAGATTTGCCTTAACTCTTGCAGCCAGCAAGTGGGCTGGTCTTCTGCCCAGGAACTCTGGCTCCTTCCTGCTCATCCCAGGCTTCCCCTAGAATATGAGCTTTACAGAAGCTGGCACCATCTAGGACCCAATTCTACCCCCTTTATTTCTGTGGATGGTGAGCATTCGAGTACCAATTATTACCATGTACAGCATAGTGGGGTATTTGAAAAAGAAGATACCATTTCACTCTAATGACCACCTTCCTGCCAGTGGTCAGATTGAAATCCCCCGGGGTGGGAGAGGAAACAGTATTTCAGAAGAAGAAGCACAAATAGCTTCCCTTGTTCTCAGCATTTGATTCCATTTTATTTCCTTTCCCTACTACCGTCTGAAATAAGCATCCAGCAAAGTAGTCATTTTCTGGGGCACCCAGTATGTAATTGTTGAGGAAATAACTGTGCTCCATCTGTCTTAGCTAATTTATTGCCACATACCATGCTGGCCTGAATTGCCGCAGTGACATTGCTGGGTTCAGGTGGAGAACAGGGCACTCCCACTCCCAGTGTTTATGCACAGAGTTTTTACTGAGGGTTGTTTGAATTAAAGATCTCGTGGTTTTTAAAATGGTGCGGGAGGGGCACTGGGGTGGCTCAGTTGGTTAAGGGTCCGACTTCAGCTCAGGTCATGACCTCACGGTTCATAGGTTCGAGCCCTGCGTCGGGCTCTTTGTTGACAGCTCAGAGCCTGGAGCCTGCTTCAGTTCTGTGTCTCCCTCTCTCTCTCTGCCCTTACCCTGCTCATGCTCTGTCTCTCTCAAAAATAAACAAACATTTAAAAAGTTTTTTTTTTAAGTGGTGAGGGAGTGAAAACTTTTGTTCTAGATGATTATAGGTTTGACTAAAGAGAAACTTGAAATGGAAGCAAGAGACACAGGCAGAGGTAAAACAGAATGAGCCACTGGATGATCACAAGAATAAAATTTTGCATTTCTAAACTATCTACTTTACAGAGTAGCTCGTTAAACCTTGTAGCTATTAGGTTAGTGCTTACAATGTCTTTTAGATAACACAGAAGTTCCATTTCCTTATTAGTGGAAACTAAGGGCCAGTTACTGGCAATCAACCCGGGGGGGGGGGGGGGGCACGTTGTACAGCAGTTGGCTCCTGCCCTGAAGAGAAGAATGTCTGAGAAAGCAGGGAGGAAAGACAGAGACCACCAGGGAGTGGCAGAGGTGGCCTGGAGCAGGTGGGAGCATCAGGCAGGAGGCAAGCTCCCATGACTCATGTAGGACTGTGGTCTCAGAGGTTTGACAAGTGAGTGCAGTGAAAAGCTGGAGAAAAAAAACCACCACTCACTGTGCACCTTCTCCTAGTGAGGGGCAGAGCAGAGGCATGAGAATGTTGATGTGTACCTACCCAGCCACTCGTCTCACAAAGTGGGGCAGTCTCTACACCTGTTTCCTGAAGTTCTACCTAATGGTCCTTCCTGTGGTTCCTATGGGTCCCCATCTTTTTCCCTTCATGTCAACTATTTTGCATTCTTACTTTTAATGCTGCCATAGAGGAAAATTAATAAAATATAAATTTAAAGTATGTGCAAATTAAATTTATTTGCTCACTTAAGAAATACTTCCTGAGCCCCTATGATGTATCAACAGAATGTGCCAGGGATACAGCAAATGAAAAGGCAGAGGCAGTCCTGCCCTCTTGGAGATGTGATGTTTGTACTAGGAAGGCAAATACTTAACACTGCTTTAATTTTTAAGGAAGGTCTAATTTTATAAGCAAATCATGTATCTTAAGTATATTAGCAGGAAAAAAAATGTAGTGTTTGAAAGTTATTGACAAAAGAGTATAAGCTTTTACTATGTACTCAAAGGAAACAGATTCTCTGAGGTTCCTGCTTCTTCCTGGAAGAAATCCACCAGGTGCCATTATAAGGCCCTAACAACCTCCATTATCTTACCTCAAGTATCTTTGATACTATCAGACAGGAGTATTCCAAGCGTGGTCCCGAACCTGCTTCACCTGCATTACTTGGGAACTCCTTAGAAATGCACACTATTCCAGGGGTGTCTGTGGCTCAGTAGGTTCAGCATCAGACCTTGGTTCAGGTCATGATCTCATGGCTCGTGAGTTCAAGCCCCGCCTCAGGCTCTGCACTGACAGCTCAGAGCCTGGAGTCTGCTTCAGATTGTGTCTCCCTCTCTCTCTGTGCCCCTCCCCCCCGTCAAAAATAAATAAACATTAAAAAATTAAGAAAAAAAGGAAGAAAGAAAAACAAGTGCCCACTATTTGGCCCCAGTTTCAACCTAACAAATCAGAACTCTAGGGCTAGGGCCCAGAAATCCATGTTTCAATAATCCCACCAGGTAATTCTAATGCACACTACAGTGTGAAAGCCTGTTTGATAAGATAACGTCAATCAAAAGTCATCCCCAGTGGCAAGGCTCTTGACCTCAACAGAGTCTCTAGACCTTATTCCCCACACTTGGAACTGCCTGAACATCACTTATAAGCTGATTTTCATCACCTAATCCTTAGGCAAGAAAAATATGAGGACAAAGTTTGATAGCTCAGCATAAAACAAGCTTTACCAGGGTTATCCTCTCAGCTTTGAATTCTGCTTTGAGCAACCAGGCTCTTTTGTATTCTCCTGAGCAAGCCTTGCCCCATCACCCAGTTTCAGTAAATCTGCCATATTATCTTTTGCTTAACCTCTGCCTTCCGTCCCATCTCAATATCTTGATATCTTCATTTCCTAATTACTCTAGGTGACTGCTCTCCCAGCCCTGAAAATGAGGTTCAGGGTCTACAACTCCACATCTGGCTGTCAAACTTTTGTCTGACTCACACTTGCTGTAGGATCCTTTGCCTTCTGGCTGCTGTGCAACCTCTGTGATCAGGGCTGCATCGCCTGTTCAATCTTCCACTTGCCTGTGCCCCGCAGTCTAACACTCCTGAGATTACAGGTGTTCATCACAGTCAGCTGAGAAATCCATTTGGCCCTTGACAAGAGACCTGAAGTATGTTCTGTTTCCAGATCTTAGTGGATAAACACCTTCCTAGAATTCTAGTTGACAAATAAAATTGTATTCTAGGTGATGAAAAGAGAAATAACTGGGTAGAACATTTATTGACAATCCAATAATCTACCTTTCCTTATGGAACAAAAATTACCTTCAAAGTACCACCCTGATTCAATCACCTAGACTGCAATCCCCACAGTTACTGGTAAGGCTCACATCCCTGTCGTACCCTACTGTGTCTCACGGAGTGTCTTACACAATGCACGGCAACATGGTAAGCACTCGATAAATATGTGCTACATAAATGAAGGCATAGTCTATTCCCTTTCTCTTGTTTTCCAGCTAATTTATAAATTAGCTTAGTCATCATTCTCACATGCTTATTAAGTACCATCATGGGAAACATTAGGGCCAAGACTGACTGTTGATTGCACAAAGAGAACAAAGAGAGGGGAGAGGGTTCATTTAAAACACGCACACTGTCCTGGGGGCCAGACAACTGGATTTCTCTCATGGCTTAGCCACTGGTTATCTAAGTTACCTGAGCATGTAGCATAAAATGTCTCAATTGCCTCATCTGCAAAAGGATGAGATTGGATTATATAGTCTCAAAATCTCCTTCTGGCTCTATCACTCTAGGACCTTACAGTGGACCAAAGTCCCCTGGTTTTTAATTTTTAGAATAGATTCAACACAGAAGTTGCTGACATGCTACATAACTTATTATATTTCATTACAGTGCATAAAGGTAATTATTTTTCTGCTAATATAGGTAAGAGACATAATTTGCTTTAAAAATGGATATTCCCTTCAAATTTGAAATAGACTACAGGTAGTCTTGCTCAAGGGTATAGAGGTTGGCTGATCTTGGCTGCAGACTCTGAAATGGGTTTAGGTCTGCTTCACATGTCTCCTCCCTCTCTTTGGATCAGCAGCTACCTGAGGATGTTCTTGTGTTAACTGGTAGAAGCACAAGAAGCCAAGTCAAATCACACAGGAAAATTTAAAACCTCTGTTTGCATCACAGCCACTGATATTCATTCTACTGACCAGGACACGAAAAGATGTTCAACATCATTAAGCCATTAGGGAAATGAAAACCAAAGCGATAAGATACAACTTCACACCCACTAGGATGACTATAATCAAAATGACAGATTATAATAATATTGTTGAAGATATGGAGGAACTGGAATCCTCAAACATTACTGAAGAAATATAAAATGGTACATCTACTGGAGAAAAAAGATTGGCAATTCTCCAAAATAGAGGTATCTTATGGTTCGATGCTATCCCTATGTATATACTCAAGAGAACTGAAAACATTTGCTCATATAAAAACTTGTACATGAATGCTCCTAACAGCTTTATTCACAACAGCCAAATGGTGGAAACAAGCAAAATGTCCATTAACAAATAAACAAAATGTGGCATACCCATACAATGGAATATTATTTGACCATAAAAAGAAATGAAGTCTTAGTTCATGCTGCAGCCTACATAAGTCTTTAAAACACTGTAGTGAGTAAAAGAAGCCAGACACAAAAGACCACGTAACATATGATTCTATATGACATGTCCAAAATAGATGGACATATCTTTCTTATAAAGACAGAAAGTAGATTAGTGGCGGCTTGGAGTTGGGGGAGGGTGGAATAGGCAGAGACTGCTGACTAGTATATGGTTCCTTTCTGGGGTAATGAAAATGTCCCTAATTAGATGACAGTAAGGGTTGCACATTTTCATGAATATGCTAAAAGCCACTGAACTGTACACTTTAAAATGGTGAAGTTTATGGTATATGAATTACGTTTCAATAAAAAATAAGATTAGAGTTTCAATGAGTAAAGTAAATCAATGAGATAAGAAGTAAATCAATGAGATAAGAAAATATGTATGTTCTGCCTATTCTAGAAGGAGGGACTGTGAAGCCACACAGTAAAGGCTTCAATGTATGGTCCATAATTAAAAGAAGTGAAGAAGTGGAAAATTAATCCAGCATACTAAAAATAATGTTCTGTATTTTCATAAATTTTAAGCATATTTTCAAAGCTTAAAAAGCAGAGAGGAATTCTCAGCAGAGATAAACTTGGAAATGCCCAACATTAATAATATATATTTGCCTAAAAATAAATTATATATAAATATATATATATATTTTTAGATACATATATAGATAGATCTCCTGTAGAAATCCTGCTTTCAGGAGCTTCTTGAAACAAGGTGGAAACAAACCATCAAACATCAGTAATGAGGGATGAGAAACAATTGGAATTTGTGAAGCATCTGAATTATAAACATTCTTGAAGTACAGTTTCATTCCTTTCAAATACAAACAACATAAACTAATCTGGAGAAAAAAAAACACCTGGTAGAAATCTTTAGAAAATTAGTTTAATGAGATTTCAAATTGCAATTAGCACATCAATTATCCATATATAAATTGTGTTTCTACAGTGCTTAGTGGAATTTTTTAAGTGCCTCAAACCATGTATTCTGTTGAACAACTTAAAAATTTCCTCCTACCCTCAGGTCTTGTTTACATATTTAATGTGTGTTATCTACAAATTAAGTGTTTGCTCATGCACCCTAATGTTTATAGCAGCATTATCAACAGCCAAAGTATGGAAAGAGCCACAACGTCCATCGATGGATGAATGGATAAAGAAGATGTGGTGTATATACACACACACACACACACATATACACACATATATAATGGAGTATTACTCAGCAATCAAAAAGAATGACATCTTGCCATTTGCAACTCCGTGGATGGAACTGGAGGGTATTATGCTAAGTGAAATTAGAGACAAACAAATATCACATGACTTCACTCATATGAGGACTTTAAAATACAAAACAGATGAACAAAAGGGAAAGCAAAAATAATATAAAAACAGGGAGGGGGACAAAACATAAGAGACTCTTAAATATGGAGAACAAACAGAGGGTTACTGGAGGGGTTGTGGGAGGGGAGATGGGCTAAATGGGTAAGGGGCATTAAAGAATCTGAAATCCTTGTTGCACCATATGCTAACTTGGATGTAAATTAAAAAAATAAATTAAATTTAAAAAAAGAAAAAAAATTAAGTATTTGCTTAGCAAAATAAACCTCAGTACTACGCTCCTAACTCAACCATCACCAGTTGAAAATCACTCAAGTTCCAACTTCATTTGATCTTCCTCATGATACATCATGGTAAAGCAGTGAATGGCAATAAAAAGAGATTTTAAATTCGAGTCTCAGAATTAAAGTGACTGAATGTTCTGATTCTACATATGCAGCTAACACTCTTTTCTATACACCAGGCTTACAGTGGCCCATGTTAATGTACACCTGAAAAACAAAAGGCCCTCCTACACAGAAATTCCTCTGTGAAGTACAACTCATTAACTCTTCTTAGCTTTATCTAAAACTGACCTGATCAGGTTACAGTTAAACTCATACCTCTCTCATCTCGCCATAACCAAAATATCCTAGGTAATCAGAAGCACAAGTGAAAACTATCAACATGTTCCAAAGGAATCATTCTTTGGTTTGAGATTCCAGAGAAACAATACATACAACCTCCCCACACACACAATCCTACTAAATTGCAGTTACTACCTTCCCATTTACTGCTCAAAACTCTTCAGAAGGGGGTGCACCATGGACGACAAAATCCTTGATTTCGTTGGATACCAGGGAAGAAAAAAGAGAGAGGCAGCAAAAATGTGCACTACAGACGAGACAGAGAAGTGTGGGAAAAGAGCAATGAATGGGTTAGAAGTAATTCTTGGGCAGAAGCAAGACAAGAATAGAGTGAAAACCAAGAAGAGAAGGAACACAAGAAAAAAAAATCATGGGATGGGTTAAACAGGTTAAGGGGATTATGAGTACACTTATGAGCACTGAGGTATTGTATAGAATTGCTGAATCACTATCTTGGACACCTGAAGCTAATATAATACAGTTAACTATACTGGATTGATAATAATTAATTAATTAATAGATGAATAAATAAACAAATAAATAAATAGAAAAGGCTATTCCTCTGAGAGTAGGCAAAGCAAAGAGAAGCTAAAAGAAAGAAAAGGGACAGAAACTTAAAACTGAGGAACAAGATATGCAATATTTTATAAGCAAAATTTGGGCAAAGTATCTGACTTCATATGGTAAAAATGGTATCTGTGGAATAAATAAATGAGCATCTAACTCTGAAGCAACAGCAATAAAAGCAAACTCACCATTTCATCTCCAAAACTCATTCTTTGCTGATGTCCTTTCTTCTGTTAATAGTGTCATCCTTTTAGGGGCACCTGGGTGGCTCAGCCGGTTAAGCTCCTGGCTCTGGATTTCCACTGGAGTCATGGTCTCACTATTGGTAGGATCGAGCCCCGTGTCAGGCTCTGCCCGGACAGCAAAAAGTCTGCTTGGGATTCTCTCTCCTTCTCTCTTTGTCCCTCCCACCTCGCTCTCACGCATGTGTGCACACTCTCTCTCTCTCAAAATAAATTAATTAAAAAAACATTTTTTAATAGTCATTGTTTTCTCAGCTCCCCAAGCTCTTAAAATCCTAGAATCATCTCTACTATTCACTTTGCTTCTCCAGTGCCAGCTTCAATCATTGGAGCATAATTAATCGTTTCTTCATCAGGTCTCCTTTACCCACCTTTTCTGTCCACTCTGACCAACTCAACGCATATCTCAATTATGGACTCAAATTACCCTGCACCCACACTAGTAATCGAAGATCGTTCTTGCCTTCAACGAGTTCAAATGAGACATATAAACAAATATAAATTGGCCCTTGAATAATGCGGGTTTCAACTGCAACAATCCACCAATAAGCCAGAATTTTTCTTTTTTTCTGCACAAAATTTTATTGTCTCCATTTGGTCCGCAGCTTTGAAGAAGGTTCCAGGGTGGTTGAAAAGCCTCCTAGTGACTGCAGGGATAGGCTCAGGCAAAAGCCCTGACACCGTGGGGCTCCAGAGGTTCCCAGTGGCGACTGAGGGTGAGCCTTTCCAAGAGACACTCACCCAGCCCCGCCTGGAGGCCAGCCAGCCTGCACAGTCAAGTTGTTGCCCATCTTCTTGAACAGTTTCCTCTCCTCATCCAGGAAGTGGTTCTCCAGGAAGTCACAGAGATGGGGGTCTGCCCGGGGACAGGCAGGACACGCACAGTTCAGTACATGCAGCTTCAGGTCCTTCTCCGTCCAGGGCCATGGCGGCTTCCATGATGTCCACGGTTTCTGACTGTCCTGAAAGAGAGCACAGCCACGGAGCTGGTTTGTTAAGGTCAAGGGACACGTGGCACCCTCTGGCGGAAAAAAATGGCCCATGCTCTCAACATCCACATCCTCCAGGTGGAAACAGTAGCGTAGAGAAAGGTAGGTGCCCAGGTCCTTGGGTGCACACTGATCAGGTGGTCCATGGAGCCTTCACCTCCGTGGAGTAATTTTGATGAATGTGATCGTTCACGGTTGATCAGCAATGAGGTGCTAAGCTCAAGAAACAGTGTTGGCTTGCCCTGGAGATAGAAGATGGTAAGAAGATGCCTTCAGAGGTTTCAACTGGAAAAGAAGTTGGAAGGGTGGTGGGGGGCTGGAAGAAGCTATTCCCTGGATGTGTTCCCTCCCAACACTGTTGAAGCAAGAGACAGATCCTGTGGATCTGCCTACACATAGATTTTTTTATAGTACACTAGTGTAAGTGTATATTATCTTCCTTATAATTTTCTTAATAACATTCTTTTCTCTAACTTACTTTGTGATAAGAATACAATATATAATACATATAACACACAAAATATGTTAGACTGTTTATATTATCAACAAGGCTTTCAGTCAACAGTAGGCTATTAGTAGTTAAGTTTTGGAGAGGTCAAAATTTATGCCCAGATTTTTTATGTGAGGGGGTAGTTTCGGTGTCCCTCACTCCCTGCCCCCAACCTTGTTAAAGGGTCAGCTATAATACAGTGTGAGAAAAATGCCTGAGAAACTCATAATTTAATTATAAGTCTCCCCTAATCTCACTATCCCTAGCCTCTTCCCTTTTTTTTTTTTTTTGAGAGTTCATGAGCATTTAATAGCACTTCCTGTTTAGACATACCATTTCTTTTACATCATTATTTACTTATTTATTTATTACTAAACATGAATTCAAGGCAAGTATGCAGTTTCTTTTATACTAAAGCAAATCAGGAAATGAAGACAAAATTGCCATCATTGAATGTTAATCTCCAGAGGGGCACCTGGGTGGCTCAGATGGTTAAGCGTCCCACTCTTGATTTCAGCTCAGGTCATGATTTCATGGTTTGTGTGATCCAGCCTTGCAATATCAGCCTCTGCACTCATAGGGCAGAGCCTGCTTGGGATTCTCTCTCTCCCGCTCTCTCTGTCCCTCCCCCACTTGTGCACCTGTTCTCGCTCTCTCTTAAAATAAATAAATAAGCTATAATTTAAAATGCTAACATCCAGAGAACAACATCTCCACAAAGTTGGCCTGAAGACACTCAGATTCTACCAGTTTTTGAGATGTTCCATATTTAGGTAGTATAGACACTGCAGTTATTTTAAGCTTTTTCTTTTTTTTTTTTTTAATTTTTTTTAATGTTTTTATTTTATTTTTGAGACAGAGAGAGACAGAGCACAAGCAGGGAAGGGGCAGAGAGAGAGGGAGACACAGAATCCGAAGCAGGCTCCAGGCTCTGAGCTGTCAGCACAGAACCCGAAGCGGGGCTCGAACTCACAGACTGTCAGATCATGACCTGAGCCAAAGTTGGACACTTGACCCACTGGACCGCCCAGGTGCCCCACTTCCAAGCTTTTTCTGAAGTCATTATTTGGATCTTTGCAAAAAGGTTTTTCTCCTACTTGGCAGCAGATGAACACACATCCTTCACTAGCAAACTTAAGCCCCTCTCCTAAGACTGGTTCAGCCTGTGCACAGTTGGACATCAGCCATTCCCTCCAGCATCCTCAGAGCGAGTAAAGTTGGCAAAAATTGTCTTGCCACTGTGCTGCTCCATAGCCAGTTGCCATCATGAGGGCACATGACCACAGGGTCTCTGGGTGACACCACCAGGGGCTGGGGCCCCATAAGCCTCTTCCCTTTTAGATAATATTTTTAGCTAATCTATCCTGAAGGATTATGTGCCAGGCATGTATGAAAGGACCAAGCATTTTACATACTTCCTCTCATTTACTCCTCACAATAACCCTAGAGATAGGTGGTATTATTATTCAACACCTCCATTTTAAAAATAGAGCAACAGTATTTTTCACCACAATGAAAAATAAAACTTAATTAATAAATTAAGTTCTTTAATGAGGGAACTAAGGCTCAGAATGGATAAAGTATTTGCCAAAGTTTATACAGCAAATAAATAGTCAAGGCTATGGTTCTGATTCTATACCCATGCTCTTTACCTCTGTGCTATATACTGTATATTATCACCAGATTCGCTTTCTTTTTTTCTAGTGCTTATTTTATTTTTGAGAGAGAGAGAGTGAGAACACGGAGGGGCAGAGAGAGAGAGAGAGACAAAGGATTCCAATCAGGCTCTGCTCTGAGAGTGGAGAGTCCAATGAGGGGCTTAAACTCACCAACCATGAGATAACGACCTGCGTCAGACACTTAACCAACTAAGCCACCCAGGCACCCCCCAGATTCATTTTCTTAAAGTATTCTGTCACTCTCTTTTCCAAAACACATTTCCCAGAAGATCAAATCTTTAGCAATTTTCAAGGCCCTTATCACCTAACCACAGCCTCTTTTACTAACTTTACTATTGCCAATACAAACTCCCTCTTCTTCCGAATGAACTCTACACACTCCCATACATACCAGCTCATTCTAATCCATTCCTCTCCCCAAACCTGATGTGGCCTCCACCTCTCCAACCATTTAAATCCTGCCTATGATTCAAGACCCACTCTAAGTCATACCTTCTCCATAAAAACATTCTCAACCAGCAAAAGCTCACCCTCAGGGCCCTCTTCTCTGAAATCTCAAACTTCACTATGTGTACCATTAACTTGATACATAATTATAGACTGCATTTGATTGCTTTTTAATTTACAAGGATCTAAACCTTAGGAGCACCTGGATGGCTCAGTCAGTTAAGTGTCCAACTCTTGATTTCCAATCAGGTCATTGTTTCATGGTTCGTGAGATGGAGCCCCAGGTCAGGCTCTGCACTGACAATGCGGAGCCTGCTTGGTATTCTCTCTCTCCTCTCTCTCTCTCTGCCCCTTCCCCTGCTCACTCTCTCTCTCTTTCTCAAAAATAAATAAATAAACATTAAAAAAATTTAAACCTTACCTGTGAACTCCAACAATGATCCTAATCTCAGCATTTCTTTATATCCCCTACTTATGCCTTTTTTTTTTTTAACATTCACTTATTTTTAAGAAGAGACACAGAGTGTGACTGGGGGAGGGGCAGAGAGAGAGGGAGACACAGAATCTGAAGCAGACTCCAGGTTCTGAGCTGTCAGCACAGAGTCAGATGCGGGCTCAAACACCAACCACAAGATCATGACCTGAACCAAAGTCAGACACTTACCCGACTAAGCCACCCAGCTTCCCCCTACCTATGCCTTTAATAAAGAAGGAGCTAAACAAGTGAATACTAGGACATCAATAAATGACTCATAACTCAGCTAATACTTTGGGGGGTTATAGGAATTGGAAATATAAAGATTAGTGCTTGTTGAAAATCAAATGCATATAAGCAAGGAAAATGTCACAAATATAGCTCTTAAGCACATACACTAACTTTTAATTAATTTTCCAGTAGACACAAGTGTATTTTAGTATTTTAGCATAAGCACACTGATGTAAAAACAAAAAAAAATAACAGTCTAAAATACTATTAAGCCACTAAGCTATACATTTTTAATAATACTAAAAGGGAATTTACCCAACTCAAATATCTTGTCAGAATCTAGATATCAGAAGAAAAGGAAAACTGAGGAATCACTGGGAAGAGATACTTCTCTTACTCCATGGAGGACCTAAGAGAGAGAGATAAGAGTAAGATATAAGAACTCCCCTGCACAACAATGTGCTTCTGAGAAAAATTATAGAACCATTTACTTTGAAAGTCTCTAAAAATACGGATATAGGAATAATCTTGGCAAACATCCAGATCATGGATTCATTGATTTCCCAAATCAAATCTCAAAATGATTTATTTTTCCAAAGTATTCTTTTTCCTAAGAACAAGACAGCAGAGTTAGAGACTTTTAAGGTCATGTCCAACACCATAACCATCCGACCTCTCTTTCTTTCCTGCTGGTGACTCTCCCTCCTAAGCTTTGGAAGAACTTGATCTTTCTAATGATGCACCCAACATCCATTAACCCAAAAACAGTGTTAGCTGAGTTATGGACCTCTTAAAATTCCCTGTGGTGTAATGGCAAATTCTGGCTCTGGTCCTCTATAGAATGACACATGTTCAAGCTGTAGTCAGAATGATGAAACGTATGCCATGCAAATGGAGCCTACTTTTTGCGTAATATCAATACTTTCTATTTACACTGATAATACCTTATTCAATCTGCACAATATATTGCTATTTAGTCTCTCTTGGAAACAGTTTGCTTTATGATTCATTAAGTAGTTAAGGTTGCTCTTTCACAACAAGAAGGATGCATTCGTGCCCCTCAACTACACTCTAAGAGTCATGAATATTTAAATTAGGACATTATAGCCAAACTAAATAGCATATTTATTGTAGTCCTTGTCATTTTTAACCTGAAAAGGTATTGTTCCCTGACACACAGGATAAGAAACAGAATGGTGTGGTTAAAAAAAAAAAAAAATGTGGTATTGGAGGCAGAAGATCCTAGAAGCCAAATTCCAGCTCTACTACTTATTTCTTGTGTAACTTTGAACAACGTACTTAGCCCCTCTAAGATTCAGTATTTTCTTTCTTTTTCTTTTTTTAAGTAGGCTGTACACCCAGCACAAAGCCCAGTGTTCGGCTTGAACTAATGACCCTGAGATCAAGACCTAAGCTGAGATCAAGAGTCAGATGCTTGAGGGGCGCCTGGGTGGCTTGGTCAGTTAAGCGACCGACTTCGGCTCAGGTCATGATCTCACGGTCCGTGGGTTCGAGCCCCACGTCGGGCTCTGTGCTGACAGCTCAGAGCCTGGAGCCTGCTTCGGATTCTGTGTCTCCCTCTCTCTCTGCCCCTCCCCTGTTCATGCTCTGTATCTCTCTGTCTCAAAAATAAATAAACATTAAAAAAATTTTTTTTTTTTTTAAAAAAAGAGTCAGATGCTTGGGGTGCCTGGGTGGCTCAGTCGGTTAAGCATCCAACTTCAGCTCAGGTCATGATTTCACAGTTTGGGGGTTCAAGCCCCCTGTCAGGCTTTATGCTAGCAGCTCATAGCCTGGATCCTGCTTCAGATTCTGTCTCTCCCTCTCTCTCTCTGCCCACACCCACCCCCCACTCGCACTCTGTCTCTCAGAAATAAACTTTAAAAAAAATTTTTTTTCAAAAATAAAGAACACTAATTCAAAGGGATACACACTGCTTGTGTTTATTGCAACATTACTGAACCAGCCCAAGTGTCCATCAGTTGATGAAAGTATAAAGAAGATGTTGTATATATATTTATATACATTATATATACATATAATGGATTATTATTCAGTCATTAAAAAATACTGAAATCTTGCCATTTGCAACAACATGAATTGACCTAGAGAGTTACAATGCTAAGTAAAGTATGTCAGAGAAAGACAAACACCGTATGATTTCACTCATATGTAGAATTTAAGGGGTGCCTGGGTGTCTCAATCAGTGGCTGAGCTGTCTGTGCTACAGCTCAGAGCCTGCAGCTTGCTTTGAATTCTATATCTCCCTCTCTCACTGCCCCTCTCAACCCATGCTCTGTCTCTGTCTCTCAAAAATGAATAAACATTTAAAAAAAATTTTGTTTAAATAAATAAATAATTTAAGAAACAAAAACAAATGAGCAAAGGGGAAAAAATAAGACAGAGAGAGACAAAGCAAGAAATACTCTTAACTGTAGAGAACAATCTGGCATTACCACAAGGGAGGTGGGTGGAGGGATGGGCTAAATAGGTGATGGGGATTAAAGAGATGAGTGCAGGGCGGTGTATGGAAGTACTGAATAATTATATTGTACACCTGAAACTAATATACAACTGTACGTTAACTAACTGGAATTAAAATAAAAACTTAAAAAAAAAATGAGCCATTAACTGCCCAGAACAATGGATGAAAACAGACCATATTATGGCACATGAATATGCAACTTAAGAACCCTGGAACAATTAAAAGATTCACCAGAAAGAGAAAGAAAAAGAAAAAGAAAAAGAGGGGAGAAAGGGGATCCATATGAATGATTTTGAACTTCTCAACAATCCTGGAAGCTAGATGACAATGGCATTCTATACTGAGATGTTCAATCAAGCACTATTTTTAAACATACCAAATTTATTAGATGGAGGTAAAGCAGTGCTTAGAGGGAAATTTTTAGCTGTAACACCAAAATTGTAAAAACCTCAAATCAACATGTAAACCTCCACCTTAAGAAACTGGAAACAGAAGAGCAAACCAAACTGAAAGCAATAGAAGGAAGGAAATAAGAGACATTAGGATAGAAATCAATGAAATAGGAAATAGAAAAACAATAGAGAAAAGGCAATGAAAACAAAATTGGTTCTTTGAAAGTATCAATAAAATTGACAAACTTTCAGCTAGACTAACCAAAACTCATTTAAGTTCCTACTCTAAAACTGACATACAAGCTGTCTGAGAGCTTTATATTCTAAGTGACAAGAAAACCACTTATAGGGAAGTTAAGAACTAAAAAGTTACCCTAAAATCCAAGATTGATGATAGTCCTTGACAAAAGAATTGATACTGCCCCAAAGTTTGTAACCTATCAGTGAAATAAAGTCACTTCCCAACACATAAGGTTGGTTTTATGATCCCATGTTTAACTTACAGTCTCACACATCTGTGTTCACCTCTACTAAGGAAGGGGTTAGACTCACCTATACTAAGGAAGCATTGGCATGCAACAGAGGAATATATGTCTAAAGATATTATATAACATATATACAAATGTACAATAAAACCTTGGTTTGCAAGCATGATTTGTTCTGGAAACATGCTTGAAATCCAAAGCACTTGTATATCAAAGCAAATTTACCTATAAGAAATAATGGAAACTCAAAAGTTTCATTCCACAACCCAAAAATATTCACATAAAAATGATTACCATACTGTAATGTAATACAAAATAATAAATAAAATACAAAATATTTTTTAAAATGAAAAAATTAACCTGCAATTACCTTTGAAAACCTTTGTGGTTGGTGTGAGAGAGACAAAAGAGAGAAAGGATACTGTGTAGGACGACTTTCACTATCACTAACAGAATCACTGCTGTCTAGTGGCTCAATGGCATCTTTTTCTTTTCATGAAACTTTAACAAGGAGCCTATCCAATGACACTTGCTTTGGCCTCCTTTTGAGGATTTCACGGAAATGTGACATTGCATTGTTGTTAAACAGATTCATGGCTCATACTGTTACAGCCTTACTCGGGTGGTGCTTTTCCACAGAATTTGGCAACGTTTCCCACATTTTACACACCTCCCTAATCTCATTTGAAGTGATAGATTCCTCTGCCTTTTTCTCCTCCTCTGCAGACAAGATCTCCTCCATAACCTCTCACTGTTTTTTTTTTTCAGTAGGTTTTACTTTTTATTTATATTTTCATGGCCACTTTTTATTACTTTGATAGTTGACAGATGATCACTTAATATGATAGTGCTTATACTTTCACAGATTTACCAAACACTTGTATTCTTATGACTTTTTTGTTTTGAAGACAATTCTTTTCTTGCAATAAAAAAAATTATTTTCAAAGAGAACTGCTTTCAAAGTTTCATTTACATTGGTATATTAGAGAGCCTTGACCTCTGCAATTACATAATAATTGAATTAACTATTCTTAAATATCTATCAATTTAGTCTGATTTAATTTAATCTTTTATGGTTTCTTTTAATTTTATATTTTTTAATTTACATCCAAATTGGTTAGCATATAGTGCAACAATGATTTCAGGAGGAGATTCCTTAATCCCCCTTACCCCTTTAGCCCATCCCCCCTCCACAACCCCTCCAGTAACACTGTTTGTTCTCCATATTTGAGTCTCTTATGTTTTGTCCCCCTCCCTGTTTTTATATTATTTTTGCTTCCCTTCCCTTATGTTCATCTGTTCTGTGTCTTCAAGTCCTCATATGAGTGAAGTCATATGATATTTGTCTTTCTCTGACTAATTTCGTTTATCATAATACCCTCCAGTTCCATCCACATAGTTGCAAATGGCAAGATTTCATTCTCTTTGATTGCCAAGTAATACTCCATTATATATATATACATGTACATATATGTATATACATGTACATATATATACATATATATATACATGTACATATATATACATATATGTACATGTATATATATATATATACACCCCACATTTTCTTCATCTATTCATCCATCAATGGACATCTGGGCTCTTTCCATACTTTGGCTATTGTTGATAGTGCTGCTATAAACATGGGGGTGCCAGGGGCACCTGGGTGGCTCAGTCGGTTAAGCTTCCGACTTCAGCTCAGGTCATGATCTCACGGTCCATGAGTTCGAGCCCCGCGTCGGGCTCTGTGCTGACAGCTCGGAGCCTGGAGCCTATTTCCAATTCTGTGTCTCCCTCTCTCTCTGACCCTCCCCTGTTCATGCTCTGTCTCTCTCTGTCTCACAAATAAACGTTAAAAAAAAATTGAAGAAAAAAAAAAAAAACATGGGGGTGCCTGTGTCCCTCTGAAACAGCATACCTGTATCCCTTGGATAAATACCTAGTAGAGCAATTGCTGGGTCATAGGGCAGTTCTATTTTCAATTTTTTGAGGAACCTCCATACTGCTTTCCAGAGTGGCTGCACCAGCTTGCATTCCCACCAGTGCAAAAGAGATCCTCTCTCTCCACATCCTCGCCAACATCTGCTGTTGCCTGAGTTGTTAGTGTTAGCCATTCTGACAGGTGTGACGAGGTATTTCATTGTGGTTTTGATCTGTATTTACCTGATGATGAGTAATGTTGAGCATTTTTTCATGTGTCAGTTGGCCATCTGGATGTCTTCTTTGGAGAAGTGTCTATTCATGTCTTTTGCCCATTTCTTCACTGGGTTATTTGCTTTTTGGGTGTTGAGTTTGATAAGTTCTTTATAGATTTTGGATACTAACCCTTTATCTGATATGTCATTTGCAAATATCTTCTCCCATTGTGTCGGTTGCCTTTTAGTTTTGCTGATTTTTTCCTTTGCTGTGCAGAAGCTTTTTATTTTGATGACATCCCAGTAGTTCATTTTTGCTTTTCTTTCTCTTGTCTCTAGAGACATGTTGAGTAAGAAGTTGCTGCAGGCAAGATCAAAGAGGCTTTTGCCTGCTTTCACCTTGAGGATTTTGATGGCTTCCTGTCTTACATTTAGGTCTTTCATCCATTTCGAGTTTATTTTTGTGCATGCTGTAAGTGGTCCAAGTTCATTCTTCTGCACATCACTGTCCAGTTATCCCAGGACCACTTGCTGAAGAGACTGTCTATTCCATTGGATATTCTTTCCTGCTTTGTCAAAGATTAGTTGACCATACGTTTGTGAGTCCATTTCTGGGTTCTCTATTCTGTTCCATTGATCTGAGTATCTGTTTTTGTGCCACGTTATATAACCTCTTACTCTTGCTCTTGACACAGATCCATCAGTTCATCAGTGGTCAGCTCCTGGCCATGTTTCCCCACCAGCTCTTGAATGTCACCCTCATTCACCTCCAGTCCCACAATCTTCCCCAAGGACACAATTTCATCCACAACTGGTGATGATCAAGCCCCTCTAAGTCATGTTCAAGAACACAATCAGGCCATAGCTCTCCACGCAGAATTGAGGGTTCTCTTGATGACCCCATCCTAGGCTTTATTGATGATCTTGAGGTAGTTCATGATGTGGAAATGATTTTTCCCAAACTCTTGGAAGGTAAGGTTTGATCCTTCAGTCACCTCAAAGCATTGCTGAAAATAGTGCTTTGGTATAAAGCATTCTAAAGTTCAAAATGACCTGCCAATCCATGGACATACCTTGTTCATTCTTCTCGATGATTTCCTTAACTTCTGCCATAGTCATCTCCTTCTTCTTACTGCCTTTCTTTTCAACCTTTTTCTGCATCGGGGCCATTGTATATGCTCTCACAGATGTTGACTACAGTACAGTATTAATAAACTTTATCATATACAGTATTTAATGTAACTGGCAATAAGGCAGCAGAGGCAAGGTTCTATATCTGTAGGCAGCCTGACCTAGAATGAAGCAAAGCAGTCCTAAGCTTACTCTTATATGAAGAAGCAAAGGACTGTCCATTGGTGCTTTGAAGTGACAAAAAAATACACTAGTGCCAGTTGTGGGCACCTTCCAATGTTCTTAAAAATCACTGATTTCTGCCAAACACAATGGCCTGAGACTGAGCATCCAAGCATGGGAAATGATCACCCACAATCCCGCAGCAAGAGAGAGAGAGAGAGAGAGAAGAACCATTGGCTCAGTTGTGATCATGTGAGATTCAGCATCACTTTCTACTCATATTGCAAAATATTGCTCATTTATCAAATTAAAATTTATTAGAAATATTCGCTCATCTTGCAGTACCCTTGAAGTTACTCACAATTCAAGGTTTTACTGCATATTTGAATGTCTTTGGGTAATTTTTCTTCCATTATTTTACCTCTGTATTGCTTTTTTTCCCCTTTATTCTCTAGTTAACATACAGTGTAGTCTTCACTTCAGGAGTAGAATCCAATGATTCATCACTTACATATAACACCCAGTGCTCATCTTAACAAGTGCCCTCCTTAATGCCCATCACCCATTTTCCCCACCTCCATCAACCCTCAGTTTGTTCTCGGTATTTAAGAGTCTCTTATGATTTGCCTCCCTCTCTGTTTTTATATTATTTTCCTTCCCTTCCCCTATGATCATCTGTTAAGTTTCTCAAATTCCACATATGGTTGAAATCATATGATGTCTTCTGACTGACTTATTTCGCTCAGCATAATATTCTCCAGTTGCATCCACATTGTTGCAAATGGCAAGATTTCATTTTTTTTCATCACGAAGTGGTATTCCATTGCATATATATATATATACACCGTATCGTCTTAATCCATTCATCAGTTGATGGGCATTTGGGCTCTTTCAGTAACTGGTTATTGGTAGCACTGCTATAGACACTGGAGTACATGTGCCCCTTCTAATCAGCATTTTTGTACCCTTTGGATAAAGTCCTAGTAGTGTAATTGCTGGGTCAAGGGTCTTCTAGTTTCCATTTTTTGAGGAACCTCCACACTGTTTTCCAGAGTGGCTGCACCAGATTGCATTCCCACCAACAGTGCACAAGGGTTCCCCTTTCTCCACATCCTCACCAACATCTGTTGTTTCCTGAATTGTCATACCTCTGTATTTCTAAGTCCACAAAATACTGTGCTGTGCTTAGGAGATTCATTCAATTTTTTTTCTTTCCCTACTTCCCTCAGGATCCATAGCCACAACTGGTCTTACAGTATTTTAGAAATAAGAGTGGTTGCTGTCTTCAAATTGTATGACTTCAGTCAGTCTTATTCCTTTCCCCTTTGGCTGGAATTCTGTTTAACTGAGTATCCATCTGTCATGTGACCTCCCTGTGTCTGCCTTATGTTTCCACATTTTAACTTAGATGGAATTCTCTTGTGGATGAGAAAGGAGAGAGAGTGACGACTGAAAAGATGGAAGGTAGGGAGTTGAAAATAGTGATACACACACACGGACATATACATACACACACACATAAGCACACACATGCATACACAAAGTACAAAAAAACAAATTACAAAATTATTAAGAGAAGAAAAACTATGTGATTGAAGTAGGTCACAGTTGGGGGTTTCTACATTACAAGCAATGAATGACCTATTTCTTAACAGAAGTAACTACACAGTTTATTTTATATTATAGTATTATTTGTTATATTATCTAAAAGAGATACATTTTAGACACTTTTCTACATGTGTGACATAGTTCACAATTATAACATAAAAATAATAAAAACAAAAATGTACCCCAAAATGCAGAAAAGTCAAAATTAAAAATACTTTTAATTTAAAAATATAATAAAACAAAATTTAAAATAAGTGACAAAACTATTAGCTCTTTATCTGACAAAGAGTTTTGCAAATCATTCAACAAAATATAAACATTTCCCAAAAGGAAAATGGACAAAGGCTACTCATTGGCAAGTCTCAAAAAAAGAGAGGAAAAAAGTGAACAGCCAATGTATTAAGCAATGTTCTCTAGAGAACAGAGCCTGCAGAGAGACTTAAGCATGAATGCTTTATGGGGGAGATACAACTTCAGGACAGGGAGGGTGAGGGAATAAGGGAAGGGAGGAGTGAAGGATGAGAAATAAATTCAGATGGTCCTGCATCACCAAAATATGCAGAGCATTTCAGGTCCCAGTGGGTCAGATTATACAGATATGCAGTACCTTAGTCCATGGGTGGGACAGGAATGGAGAGTGAATTTAATTAATTTACAATTTCATTCACTTGACTCTTTCAGCCTGCCCTGCTCGCTCTCTCTCTCTCTCTCTCTCTCTCTCTCTCAAAATTAATAAATAGGGGCACCTGGGTGGCTCAGTCGGTTAAGCATTCAACTTCATTTCAGATCATGATCTCACCATCTGTGACTTCAAGTCCCATGTCAGGCTCTGTGCTGACAGCTCAGAGCCTGGAGCCTGCTTCAGATTCTGTGTCTCCCTCTCTCTCTCTGCCCCTCCCTACTCGCACTCTCTCTCTGTCTCTCAAAAATGAATAAACATTAAAAATAAATAAATAAATAAATAAATGAATTTTTAAAAAAAGAAAAAGAAATTTCTCTATCTTGAACACCAATCTTACATACCAGTGTTATTAAAGGAATCTTTAATTAAAGGAATCTTTATAGAATGGGAAATCACATTGTTATAGTTGACAACAGAACAAACAATCCTCTGAATGGTTTAAAAATCCAGTTGTATGTTCTGTTCAATCCTTCAGTTATGTGTGCTTAGGAGGTAATTCTAGCAGAGTATAACATAAAAAAGCTGGCTACAGGCAGCAAAACTGTGGTCACATTCATAATTCTTCTGCAGCCAAAGACAACTTGATATACAAGAGGTTTCGGAACTGCCTGATCATCATATAAGATGATCAAACAATAAAAGATAATAAATGTCTTCAAAAAAAAAACAAAGAAAAATAATTTTAACTGCTTTCCAAAAGAAAGCCTTAACATTGTACGTTGTAGAGATGAATATCTACAGCACAGAATACACTAGCAACTCATAGTTCCTCACAGAGAAAGTGGTTGGTTGAGTGAAGCTTACCACGAAAGAGTAAGTATTACATGATGATATCTGCTGTGAAGAGCTTCAGGTCACACTGTTCCACCAAAGATGCAGTGAAAGCTGAGACACAGATGGAAAGGCAAAGAAAATTTTGCTAAACTGAAAGCCAATTACGTTATTCCACTGCTACATGTCTAGATCTAAGACTTAAGAAGAACAAAATTGCCCCAGTGATTATATAAAACATCATGTGTAGACAAAAGAATTTTTTTAATTAAAAATATATGTTATTCAGGGGTGCCTGGGTGGCTCAGTCAGTTGAGCATCCAACTCTTGACTTCGGCTCAGGTCATGATCTCATGGTTTGTGAGATCAAGCCCTTCATTGGGCTTTGTGCTGAGCCTGCTTGGGTTTGTCTATCTCAGTCTCTCTCTGTCACTCCCCTGCTCGTGCTCTCTCTCCAAAATGAATAAATTAATTTAAAATATATATAAATGTATGTGTATAGTATATATATATATATATAAGTATATATATGTATGTGTGTGTATATATATATATGTATATATATATGTATGTATATATATATGTGTATATATATATATACGTGTATATACATATATATATATATGCTATTCATTAAGTAT